>NW_024055679.1:0-20901 GCF_902713615.1 Scyliorhinus canicula
ACCCCCTCCCCGATATCACCCCCCCTATATCCCCATCGGATATCACCCCAATCTAACCCCCGATATCACCTCCCCTTATCCCCCACACCGATATCACCCCACCCCGATATCACCCCCACCCCGATATCACCTCCTCCCCGATATCACTCCCTCCCTATTATCACCCCATCCCGATATTACCGCTCCCCGATATCACCCCTCCCCGATATCACACCCTCCCATTATCACCCCATCCCGATATTACCGCTCCCCGATATCACCCCCTCCCCGATATCAATCCACCCGATATCACCACTCCCCGATATCACCCCTCCCCGATATCACCCGTCCCCGATATATCCCCGACCCCGATATGACCCACAGCCCGATATACCCCCACCCGGATATCACCCCCACCCCGATTTTACCCCCACCCCGATATCAGCCACTCCACGATATCATCTTCCCCAATATCACCCTCCCCCCAATATCACACCACTCCCGATATCACCCCCACCACGATATCCCCTCCCCGATATCACCCTCCCTGATATCACCCCTCCCCGATATCACCCTCCACCCGATATCAACCCCACCCCGATATCACACCCACCCCGATATCACCCCAACCACGATATCACCCCCACCCCGATATCATCCCCACCCCGATATCACCCCCACCCCGATATCACCCCCACCCCGATATCACCCCCTCCCCGATATCACCCCACCCCATAATCACCCCCACTCCGATATCACCCACTTCCTGATATCACACGCTGCCCGAAATCAGCCCATCCCCAATATCATCCCACCCCGATATCTACCCCTCCACGTTATTACACACTCGCCGATACCCCCTCCCCGATATCACCCCGCCCCGATATCACCCCCACCCCAGATATCAACCTCTCCCCGCTTTCATCCGTACCACGATATCATTCCCACCCGGATGTCACATTCGCCTTGATATCACCCCCTCCCCGATATCACCCCCACCCCGATATCAACCTCCCCTATATCACCCCTCCCCGATATCTCCCCGACCCCGATATGACCCCCAGCCCGATATCACCCCCACCCCGATATCACCCCTCCCCGATATCACCCCTCCCCGATATCACCCCCACCCCGATATCACCCCCACCCCCGATATCACCCCTCCCCGATATCACCCCCTCCCTGATATCACACTCTCCCCGATATCACCCCAACCACGATATCACCCCTCCCCAAATCATCCACACCAGGATATCCCCACCACCCCTATAACACCCCCTCCTTGATATCACCCCATAGCCGATATCACCCCCTCCCCAATATCACCCCACCCCGATATTACCGCACCCCGATATCACCCCTCCCCGATATCATCCACTCCCCATATCACCACCTCTCCGAAATTACCCCCACCCCGAAATCACCCCCACCCGATATCACCCCGTCCCCGATATCACCCCCTCCCTGATATCACACTCTCCCCGATATCACCCCTACCCCGATATCACCCCCTCCCCAAATTATCCACACCAGGATATCACCCCTACCCCTATATCAGCCCCTTCTTGATATCACCCCATAGCCGATATCACCCCCTCCCCGATATCACCCCCTCCGATATCACCCCCTCCCCAAATTATCCACACCAGGATATCACCCCCACCCCTATATCACCCCCTCCTTGATATCACCCCATAGCCGAAATCACCCCCTCCCCGATATCACCCCCTCCCCGATATCACCACCTCTCCGATCTCAGCCCTTCCCAATTATCACCCCTCCCCGATATCACCCCCTTCCCGATATCATCATCCCCCGATATCACCCCTACTCGGATGTCACCCTCACCCCGATATCACCCCCTCCACGATATCACCCCCACACCGATATCACCCTCCCCCGATATCACCCCTACCCCGATATCACACCCACCCTGATATCACCCCCTCCCCGATATCACCCCCTCCCCAATATCACCCCACCCCGATATAACCGCACCCCGATATCACCCCTCCCAGATATCACCCACTCCCCATATCACCACCTCTCCGAAATTACCCCCACCCGGATATCACCCCCACCCCGATATCACCCCCTCCCCGATATCACCCCCTCCCTGATATCACCCCCTCCCCGACATCACCCCCCTCCCCAATATCACCCCACCTCGATATTACCGCACCCCGATATCACCCCTCCCCGATATCACCCACTCCCCATATCACCACCTCTCCGAAATTACCCCCACCCCGATATCACCCCCACCTCGATATCAACCCCACCCCGATATCACCCCCTCCCCGATATCACCCCCACCCCGATATAACCCCCACTCCGATATCACCCGCACCCTGATATCACACGCTGCCCGAAATCAGCCTCTCCGCAATATCATCCTAACCCGGTATCAACCCCTCCACGTTATCACATCCTCCCCGATACCCCCCTCCCCGATATCACCCACCCCGATATCACCCCCACCCCGGATATCACCCTCTCCCCGCTTTCACCCGTACCACGATATCATTCCCACCCGGATGTCACACTCGCTTTGATATCACCCCCTCCCCGATATCACCCTCCCCGATATCACCCCTCCCCGATATCTCCCCGACCCCGATATGACCCCCAGCCCGATATCATCCCCACCCCGATATCACCCCTCCCTGATATCACCCCCTCCCTGATATCACACTCCCCCAGATATCACCCCAACCACGATATCACCCCTCCCCAAATCATCCACACCAGGATACCCCCACCACCCGTATAACACCCCCTCCTTGATATCACCTCATAGCCGATATCACCCCCTCCCCAATATCACCCCACCCCGATATTACCGTACCCCGATATCACCCCTCCCCGATATCATCCACTCCCCATATCACCACCTCTCCGAAATTACCCCCACCCCGAAATCACCCCCACCCGATATCACCCCCTCCCCGATATCACCCGTCCCTGATATCACACTTTCCCCGATATCACCCCTACCCCGATATCACCCCCTCCCCAAATTATCCACACCAGGATATCACCCCCACCCCTATATCAGCCCCTTCTTGATATCACCCCATAGCCGATATCACCCCCTACCCGATATCACCCCCTCCCCGATATCACCCCCTCCCCGATATCACCACCTCTCCGATATCAGCCCTTCCCAATTGTCACCCCCTCCCCGATATCACCTCCTCCCCGATATCACCCTCCCCCGATATCACCCTCCCCCGATATCACCCCTACCCGGATATCACCCCCACCCCGATATCACCCCCTCCACGATACCACTTCCAGCCCGATATCACCCCCTCCCCGATATCACCCCCACCCCGATATCACCCAAACCCCGATATCATCCCTCCCCGATATCACCCCCTCCCCGATATCACCATCTCTATGATATCACCCCCACCCCGATATCACCCCCACCCCGATATCACCCCTCCCCGATATCACCCCTCCCCTATATCACCCCCTCCTCAAGATCACACCCACCCATATATTACCGCTCCTCGATATCAGCCCCTCCCTGATAGCACCCCCTCCCCGATATCACCACCTCTCCGATATCAGCCCTTCCCAATTATCACCCCCACCCGGATATCACCCTCACCCCGATATCACACCCCCCTGATATCACATCCAGCTCGATATCACCCCCACCCCGATATCACCCTCACCCTGATATCACCCCCTCCCCGATATCACCCCCTCCCCAATATCACCCCACCCCGATATTACCGCTCCCCGATATCACCACTCCCCGATATCACCCACTCGCCATATCACCACCTCTCCGAAATTAGCCCCACCCCGATATCACACCCAGCCCGATATCACCCTCCCCCGATATCACCCCTACCCGGATATCACCTTCACCCCAATATCACCCCCTCCACGATACCACTTCCAGCCCGATATCACCCCCTCCCCGATATCACCCCACACCGATATCACCCAAACCCCGATATCATCCCTCCCCGATATCACCTCCTCCCCGATATCACCCCTCCCCGATATCACCCCTCCCCTATATCACCCCCTCCTCAATATCACAACCACCCATATATTACCGCTCCTCGATATCAGCCCCTCCCTGATATCACCCCCTCCCCGATATCACCACCTCTCCGATATCAGCCCTTCCCAATTATCACCCCCACCCGGATATCACCCTCACCCCGATATCACACCCCCCCGATATCACATCCAGCTCGATATCACCCCCACCCCGATATCACCCTCACCCTGATATCACCCCCTCCCCGATATCACCCCCTCCCCAATATCACCCCACCCCGATATTACACCCCCCTGATATCACATCCAGCTCGATATCACCCCCACCCCGATATCACCCTCACCCTGATATCACCCCCTCCCCGATATCACCCCCTCCCCAATATCACCCCACCCCGATATTACCGCTCCCCGATATCACCCCTCCCCGATATCACCCACTCGCCATATCACCACCTCTCCGAAATTACCCCCACCCCGATATCACCCCCACCCCGATATCACCCCTTCCCCGATATCACGATGTTTATAGTTATTTGCATGTTTTTAATTGACTGAAAACTAATAATAATTGGTTGTATAAAGTTTATTCGTAGCTATTCTTGCCGGCACCTTGCGTATGGCGACCTCCCAGTAACAGGCTATATTGTACATAACGATATACAATCCACCGACCACTGCAAATAATGACTTACTGACAAGGGCCACTGTAAATAAGATATACTGCCCAGGGACCACTGTAAATAATGACATACTGGCCAGAGACCACTGTAAATAATGAAATACCACCCAGGGACCACTATAAAGAGTGAAATACCACCAAAGGACCGCTGTAAATAATGAACAAAGAACATAGAACATTACAGCGCAGTACGGGCCCTTCGGCCCTCGATGTTGCGCTGACCTGTGAAACCATCTGAAGCCTTTCTGACCTACACTATTCCATTTTCATCCATATGTCTATCCAGTGACCACTTAAACTCCCTTAAATATGGCGAGTCTACTACTGTTGCAGGCAGGGCGTTCCACATCCCTCCTACTCTATTCAAAGAAACTGCCTCTGACATCTGTCCGATATCTACCACCCCTCAATTTAAAGCTATGTCCCCTCGTGTTGGTCATCACCATCCGAGGAAAGAGACTTTCACTGTCCACCTATCTAACCATCTGACTATCTTGTATGTCTCTATTAAGTCACCTCTCAGCCTTCTCCTCTCTAACGAAAACAACCTCAAGTCCCTGAGCCTTTCCTCGTAAGACATTCCCTCCATACCAGGCAACATCCTAGTAAATCTCCTCTGAACACTTTCCAAAACTTCCACATCCTTCCTATAATGTGGTGACCAGAACTGCACGCAGTACTCCAGGAGCGGCCGCAACAGAGTTATGTACAGCTTCAGCATGACCTTGTGGCTCCGAAACTCAATCCCCCTACTGATAAAGGCTAGCACACCATATGCCTTCTTAACAGCCCTATTAACCTGGGTGGCAACTTTCAGCGATTTATGTACCTGGATGCCGAGATCTCTCTGTTCATCTACACTACCAATAATCTTTCCATTAGCCAGGTCCTCTGTATTCCTGTTACTCCTTCCAAAGTGAACCATCTCACACTTTTCCGCATTAAACTCCATCTGCCACCTCTCAGCCCAGCTCTGCAACTTATCTATGTCCCTCTTTAACCTGTAACATCCTTCAGCACTATCCACAACTCCACCGACATTCGTGTCACTAATCCATCCTTCTACACCCTCTTCCAGGTCATTTATAAAAATGACAAACAGCAGTGGCCCCAAAACATCCTTGCTGTACACCACAAGTAACTGAACTCCAGGATGAACATTTGCCATCAACCACCACCCTCTGTCTTCTTTCAGCTAGCTTATTACTGATCCAAACTAATGAAATACCACCCAGGGACACCTGTAAATAAGGAAATAGTACCAAGGAACCACTATATGTAACGATGTACTGCAATGCAACCACTGTAAATACCGATATACTATCCTGCATCCACTGTAAATAACGATATACTATCCTGCACCCACTGTGAATAATGATATACTGCGCTGGGACCTCTGAAAATAATGATATACGACACAGGGCATAATGCAAATAACAATATTGGTAGAGGGATTGAGTTCCGGAGCCATTAGGTCATGTTGCAGTTGTACAAAACTCTAGTACGGCCGCATTTGGAGTATTGCGTACAGTTCTGGTCGCCTCATTACAGGAAGGACGTGGAAGCTTTGGAACGGGTGCAGAGGAGATTTACCAGGATGTTGCCTGGTATGGAGGGAAAATCTTATGAGGAAAGGCTGATGGACTTGAGGTTGTTTTCGTTAGAGAGAAGAAGGTTAAGAGGTGACTTAATAGAGGCATACACAATGATCAGAGGGTTAGATAGGGTGGACAGCGAGAGCCTTCTCCCGCGGATGGAGGTGGCTAGCACGAGGGGACATAGCCTTAAATTGAGGGGTAATACATATAGGACAGAGGTCAGATGTGGGTTTTTTACGCAAAGAGTGGTGAGGCCGTGGAATGCCCTACCTGCAACAGTAGTGAACTCGCCAACATTGAGGGCATTTAGAAGTTTATTGGATAAGCATATGGATGATAAGGGCATAGTGTAGGTTAGATGGCCTTTAGTTTTTCCCATGTCGGTGCAACATCGAGGGCCGAAGGGCCTGTACTGCGCTGTATCGTTCCATGTTCTATGTTCTAATAAAACATTAAAAGGCCACTGTAAATAATGATGTACTACTCAGGGACCAACGTAAATAATGATGTATTACAGAGGAACCACTGTCAATAGTGACATGCTACCCATGGACCATTGTAAATAAAGTTACACTACTCAGGGACATCTGTAAATAATGAAATTGCACCCTGGTGCCGTTGTAAATAATGATGTACCACACAGAGACCACTGTAACTAATGACATACTGCGCAGGAAGGACTACAAATAATGATATACTACCCAGGAACCACTGTAAATAATGATAAAATACCCAGGGACCACTGTAAATAATTATATACTATCCTTGGTCCAAGGTAAATAATGGTATAATACACAGTGACCTCTGTAAATATTGATATTCTAACATGGTACGGTTGTAAATACTGATATTCTTCCCAGGGACCACTGTAAATAATGACGTACTGCCCAGGGAATACTCTAAATATTAATCTATTGCCCAGAGACCACTGTAATTAATGATATACTCCCCAGGGACCACTCTAAATAATGATATACTGTCGAGGGACAAGTATAAATAATGAAATACTGCACAAGACTACCGAATATAATGATATACTATCCACCGACTACTGTAAGTAATTGAATATTGCTCAGGGCCACTGTGAATAATGATGGATTACACAGAAACATCTGTAAATAATGATATTCTGCCCGGGAACAGTAAACAATGATATGAAAATCGCTTAATGTCACAAGCAGGCATCAAATGAAGTTACTGTGAAAAGACCCTAGTCGCCACATTCCGGCGCCTGTTTGGCGAGGCTGGCACGTGATATACTCCGTAGGGAACACTGGAACTCATGATATCTTTCACAGGAACCACTGAAAATAATGATCTACTACCCAAGTACCACCTGTGAATAATAATGTGCCACCCAGGAACAACAGTAGCTAACAATAAACTACTGCGTGAAAACTGCAGATAATGATATACTGCGCAGAGCCATTGCAAATAATAGTAAGAAATCTGACAACACCAGATTAAAGTCCAACAGGTTTACCTGATGCTGTAAGACTTCTTACTGAGCTCACCCCATTCCAACGCCGAAATCTCCACATCATGACTGTAAATATTCATATACGACCCACTGACCATTTTAATAAAGATATACTATCAAGGGAATACTGTAAATAATTATATACTATACAGGGAATAAAGTAAATAATAATATACTATCTAGTGACCACTGTAAATAATGAAATCCCACTCCGGGTTCGTAATACATAATGACGGACGACAAAGGGAGAAGTGCAAATATTGATATACTATCCAGGGTCCACTGTAAATAAAGATATACTATCCGGGGAATACTGTAAATATTGATATACTATCCAGGGACCACTGTAAATAAAGAACTTATACCCTGGGGCCGTTGTAAACAACGCTCTCCTGCACAGGGACCACTGCAAATACTGATATACTACCCAGGGCCCATTGTAAATAGTGATGTACTACCCAGGGACCTATGTAAAATGACATACTTCCCAGAGACCACTGCATATAATTGTATATTACCCTAGGACCACTGTAAATAATGATATATTACCCTGGGACCACTGTAAATAATGATATTCATCCCGGGGACCACTGTAAATTAGAATATACTACAGAGGGACCACTGTACATAATGATGTACTATCCAGGGTAAACTATAATTAATGATATTCTACCCAGGGACCACTGCAAATAATTATATAATATCCAGGGACCACTGTAAATAATGATATACTGCCCAGGAACAAAAGTAAATAATGATACATTACCCTGGTACCACTGTAAATAATGATATTTCACCCTGGGACCACTGTAAATAATTATATACTACACAGGGCCCACAGTCAATAGTGATATACTGGCCAGGGACAATCGTAGACAATTATATACTACCCCGGGACCATTGCGAATAATGATATGCTACTAGTCCCATTTTCCCATCTCACTGTGTCAATCCCAAAACAAGTCACACCTCCCAATATCCGTGTTCATCCCGAACTAATCCAATCTCCCCAAATGCCTGCAGCAGTCCCCAAACTAATCCCACTGCCCAACACTCTCCCCATAGCGCTTTATCAATCCCCAAACTCACCCCACTGCTCCGCACCTGTCCCCATAGCCACGTATCCAGCAGAGTGCAGCAGAGCGGAGCTGCTGATTGGTTGTTCCGGGGAGATTTGCGTATGTGCAGTGCGGTCAGCCTAATTTGAAGGTGGTTTGTGAAGGGGCTGTTGTCAAGTGACAACTTTGCTTGATTGGCTGGCAAGGAATGTGCTCCAATCAGCAGTTGCTGGGAGAAATTTAACTCTTCGTGTGTTGGTGAGTATTGTGATTGGTAAGTAAAATCTTTATTCCTTTCACTTATTAATTATTTGATACTATATTTGTAATCAGTTAAGGTAAAGTGTAAAAATGGCAGGAGATCCCAGACCCGTGTTATGCTCCTCGTGCGCAATGTGGGAGTTCAGGGACGCGGCCGATGCCCCTGACTTCTTCATGTGCGGGAAGTGTGTCCAGCTGCAGCTCCTGTTAGACCGCATGACGGCTCTGGAGCAGCGGATGGACTCACTTTGGAGCATCCGCGATGCTGAGGAGGTCGTGGATAGCACGTTCAGTGAGTTGGTCACACTGCAGATTAGGACTGGTGACGGAGACAGGGAATGGGTGACCAAAAGGCAGAGAAAGAGCAGGAAGGCAGTGCAGGTGTCCCCTGCAGTCATCTCCCTCCAAAACAGGTATACCGTTTTGGATACTGTTGGGGGAGATGACTCACCAGGGGAAGGCAGTACTAGCCAGGCTCATGGCACTGTGGCTAGCTCTGCTGCACAGAAGGGAGGGAAAAAGACTGGCAGGGCTATAGTCACAGGGGATTCAATTGTAAGGGGAGTGGACAGGCGTTTCTTTGGTCGAAAACGAGACTCCCGAATGGTATGTTGCCTCCCGGGTGCTCGGGTCAGGGATGTCTCCGATCGGCTGCAGGACATACTGAAGGGGGAGGGTGAACAGCCAGTTGTCGTGGTGCATATAGGCACTAACGATACAGGTACAAAAAAAAGGATGAGGTCCTACAATCAAAATTTAGGGAGTTAGGAGATAATTAAAAAGTAGGACCTCAAAAGTAGTAATCTCAGGATTGCTACCAGTGCCACGGTACAGTCAGAGTAGAAATTCAAGAATAGTCAGAATGAATACGTGGCTTGAGAGATGGTGTAGGAGGGAGGGGTTCAGATTTTTGGGACATTGGAACCGGTTCTGGGGGCGGTGGGACCATTACAAACTGGATGGTCTATACCTGGGCAGGACTGGAACCAATGTCCAAGGGGGTGCTTTTGCTAACACTGTTGGGGAGGTTTTAAACTATTGTGGCAGGGGGATGGGAAACAGATTAGGAAGTTAGAGGTCAGTAAAGAAGCAGCAACTAAAGCCAGTAAGGTACGAGACAATAAACCCAACGTGACTAAGGGGAAGAGTAGACAGGGAAGAGATGATGAACGCAAAGGTGGTCTGAGGTGCATTTGTTTTAATGCGAGAAGTGTAGCAGGTAAGGCAGATGAACTTATGGCTTGGATCAGTACCTGGGAATATGATGCTATTGGTGTCACTGAGACTTGGTTGAGGGAAGGGCAGGGCTGGCTGCTGAATATCCCAGGGTATAGATGCTTCAGGAGGGATAGAGAGGGATGCAGAAGGGGTGGAGGTGTTGCATTACTCGTCAGAGATTATATCACATCTGTGATTAAGGAGGGCACGATGGAGGATTCGAGCACTGAGGCAATATGGGTGGAGCTGAGAAATAGGAAGGGTGCAGTAACATTGTTGTGACTTTACTACAGACCTCCCTAAAGCGAGCATGAAGTAGAGGTACAAATATGCAGACAGATTATAGAAAAATGTAGGAGCAATAGGGTTGTTGTGATGGGGGATGTTAACTTCCCCAACATTGAATGGGATTCGTGTAGTGTTGGAGGCGTAGATGGAGCAGAGTTTGTAAGGAGCATCCAGGAGAGTTTTTTAGAGCAGTATGTAAATAGTCCAACTCGGGAAGGGGCCATACTGAACCTGGTATTGGGGAATGATCCCGGCCAGGTGGTTGATGTTTCAGTCGGTGATTACTTTGAGAATAGCGATCACAATTCCGTAAGTTTTAGAATACTCATGGACAAGGAAAGGAGGGGTCCGAAAGGAAGAGTGCTAAATTGGGGAAAGGCAGAGTATAACAAAATTCGGCAGGAGCTAGGGAATGTGGATTGGGAGCAGCTGTTTAATGGTATATCCACATTTGAAATGTGGAAGTCTTTTAAGGAAAGGTTGATTAGAGTGCAGGACAGACATGTTCCTGTGAAAATGAAAGATAGAAATGGCAAGATTAGGGAACCATAGATGACGGGTGAAATTGTGAGACTAGCTAAGATGAAAAAGGAAGCATACATCGAATCGAGGCAACTCAACACTGATGAAGCTTTTGAGGAATATCGGGAAAGACGGACGAATCGCAAACGCGCAATAAAGAGGGCTAAAAGGGGTCATGAAATATCTTTGGCTAACAGGGTTAAGGAAAATCCCAAAGCATTTTATTCGTATGTAAGGAGCAAGAGGGTAACTAGAGAAAGGAATGGCCCATTTAAAGACAAAAGAGGAAATGTATGCGTGGACTCAGAGGAAATGGGTGCGATTCTTAATGAGTACTTTGCATCGGTATTCACAAAGGAGAGGGGCAAGACGGATGTTGAGGCGAGGGATGGATGCTTAAATACTCTCGGTCAAGTTGTCATACGGAAGGGGGAAGTTTTGGGTATTCAAAAAGACATTAAGGTGGAAAAGTCCCCAGGACCGGATGGGATCTATCCCAGGTTACTGAGGGAGGCGAGGGTCGATATTGCTGGGGCCTTAACAGATATCTCTGCAGCATCCTTGAGCACGGGTGAGGTCCCGGAGGACTGGAGAATTGCTAATGTTGTTCCTTTATTTAAGAAAGGTAGCAGGGATAATCCAGGGAATTATAGACCTGTGAGCTTGACGTCAGTGGTAGGCAAACTGTTGGAGAAGATACTGAGGGATAGGATCTATTCACATCTGGAAGAAAATAGACTTATCAGTGATAGGCAGCATGGTTTTGTGTAGGGAAGGTCATGTCTTACAAACCTAATAGAATTCTTGAGGAAGTGACAAAGTTAATTGATGAGGGAAGGGCTGTAGATGCCGTATACATGGACTTTAGTAAGGCGTTTGATAAGGTTTCCCATGGCAGGTTGATGGAAAAAGTGAAGTCGTATGGGGTTCAGTGTGTACTAGCTAGATGGATAAAGAACTGGCTGGGTAACAGGAGACAGAGAGTAGTGGTGGAAGGGAGTATCTCAAAATGGAGAAGGGTGACTAGTGGTGTTCCACAGGGATCCGTGCTCGGACCACTATTGTTTGTGATCTACATAAATTACCTGGAGGAAGGTATAGGTGGTCTGATTAGCAAGTCTGCAGATGATACTAAGATTGGTGGAGTTGCAGATAGCGAGGAGGACTGTCAGACAATACAACAAAATATAGATAGATTGGAGAGTTGGGCAGAGAAATGGCAGATGTAGTTCAATCCAGGCTAATGCGAGGTGATGCATTTTGGAAGATCAAATTCAAGAGCGGACTATATGGTCAATGGAAGGGTCTTGGAGAAAATTGATGTTCAAAGAGATCTGGGAGTTCAGGTCTATTGCACCCTGAAGGTGGCAAGGCAGATTGATAGAGTGCTCAAGAAGGCATACAGCATGCTTGCCTTCATCGGACGGGGTAATGAGTACAAGAGTCGGCAGGTTATGTTACAGTTGTATAGGACTTTGGTTCAGCCACATTTGGAATACTGTGTGCAGTTCTGGTCTCCAAATTACCAGAAGGATTTGGATGCTTTGGAGAGGGTGCAGAGGAGGTTCACCAGGATGTTGCCTGGTATGGAGGGTGCTAGCTATGAAGAAAGGTTGAGTAGATTAGGATTGTTTACGTTGGAAAGACGGAGGTTGAGGGGGGACCTGGTTGAGGTATAGAAAATTATGAGAGGTATGGACAGGGTGGACAGCAACAAGCTTTTCCCAAGAATGGGGGTGTCAGTTACAAGGTGTCATGATTTCAAGGTGAGAGGGGAAAAGTTTAAGGGAGATGTGCGTGGAAGATTATTTACGCAGAGTGTGGTGGGTGCCTGGAATGCTTTACCAGCGGAAGTGGTTGAGGCGGGCACGATAGCAACATTTAAGAAGCATCTAGACAGGTATATGAATGGGCGGGAACAGAGGGAAGTAGACATTGGAAAATAGGAGACAGGTTTAGATAAATGATTTGGATCGGCGCAGGCTGGGAGGGCCGAAGGGCCTGTTCCTGTGCTGTAATTGTCTTTGTTCTTTGTTCTAATTGGAACTGAATCACTGAATTGTCTCAGATACAGAGGCAGCAACACACCAGAGTGCAGTGGACACACCCAGAGAAACACACTGACAATTTGAATTGAATCACTGAATGGTCACAGTTACAGAGGCAGCAACACCCCAGAGTGCAGTGGACCCACCCAGAGAAACACACTGACAATTGGAACTGAATCACTGAATGGTCACAGTTACTGAGACAGGTACATCCCAGAGTGCAGTGGAACCACCAGAGAAACACACTGACAATTGGAACTGAATCACTGAATGGTCACAGTTACAGAGGCAGCTACACCCCAGAGTGCAATGGACCCACCCAGAGAAACACACTGACAATTGGAACTGAATCACTGAATGGTCACAGTTACTGAGGCAGGTACACCCCAGAGTGCAGTGGATCCACCCAGAGAAACACACTGACAATTGGAACTGAATCACTGAATGGTCACATTAACAGAGGCAGCTACATCCCAGAGTGCAGTGGACCCACCCTGAGAAACACACTGACAATTGGAACTGAATCACTGAATGGTCACAGTTTCAGAGGCAGCTACATCCCAGAGTGCAGTGGACCCACCCAGAAAAAGACACTGACAATTGGAACTGAATCACTGAATGGTCACAGTTACAGAGGCAGCTGCACCCCAGAGTGCAATGGACCCACCCAGAGAAACACACTGACAATTGGAACTGAATGACTGAATGGTCACATTAACAGAGGCAGCTACACCCCAGAGTGCAGTGGACCCACCCAGAGAAACACACTGACAATTGGAACTGAATCACAGAATGGTCACAGTTAGAGAGACAGCTACAGCCCAGAGTGCAGTGGACCCACACGGAGAAACACGCTGACAATTGGAACTCAATCACTGAATGGTCACAGTTACAGAGGCAGCTACACCCCAGAGTGCAATGGACCCACCCAGAGAAACACACTGATAATTTAAACTGAATCACTGAATGGTCACAGTTACTGGGACAGGTACATCCAGAGTACAGTGGACCGACCCAGAGAAACACACTGACAATTGGAACTGAATGACTGAATGGTCACAGTTACAGAGACAGCTACACCCCAGAGTGCAGTCGACCCACACTGAGAACCACACTGACAATAGGAAATGATTTACTGAATGGTCACAGTTACAGAGACAACTACACCCCAGAGTGCAGTGGACCCACCCAGAGAAACACACTGACAATTGGAACTGAATTTCTGAATGGTCACAGTTACAGATACAGCTACATCCCAGAGTGCACTGGACCCACCAAGAGAAACACACTGACAAATGGACCTGAATCACTGAATGGTCACAGTTACTGAGACAGCTACATCCCAGAGTGCAGTGGAACCACCCAGAGAAACACTCTGACATTAAGAACGGAATCACTGAATGGTCACAGTTAGTGTGACAGCTATACTCCAGAGTGCAGTGGAACCACCCAGAGAAACACACTGACAATTGGAACTGATTGACCGAGTGGTCACAGCTACAGAGGCAGCCACACCCCAGAGTGCATTGGGCCCACACATAGAAACACATTGTCAATTGGAACTGAATCACTGAATGGTCACAGTTACAGAGACAGCTCCACCCCAGAGTGCAGTGGACCCACCCAGAGTAACACACTGACAATTGGAACTGAATCACTGAATGGTCACAGTTACAGAGGCAGCTACATCTCAGAGTGCAGTGGACCCACCCAGAGAAACACACTGCCAATTGGAACCGAATCACTGAATGGTCACAGTTACAGAGGCAGCTACATCTCAGAGTGCTGTGGACCCACCTCGAGAAACACACTGACAATTGGCACTGAATGGTCACAGTGATGTGAGGTTTATCACTGTAACTATCTGAGATCTAGAGATGGGACTGATGGTGTATGAGTGGACAGCATCCTTTCTGTTAATTTTAGCTGAGCAATGTGATCAACACAGTCCAGTGTTTGGAAATAGATCACTCACTCAAAAAAAATTGCTTTCACTGAACACAATATCGTAATCTGTTTGTTCACATCTTTGAAAAATAAGTTACACGATGTCACAACCTGAATACCCCTGAGGTGGTTCCACAGGGTTTTAATTAAAATATTGGAGAATATATAACCTCAGAGTTTCAGAGAGAGAGTTTGCCAATCGCAGGAAAGGACACATCACTTCACAGTGAAATGCTTTTTCCAATTCAGACTGCTGAGAAAATATTCTACCCAATCCTCGCTATTGTTGGTGTTCCTGGTAAGTGACTAACAGTCGCCTTTGAACTTGTGTAAATTTGAGTGTGAGCGGCTCTCTGATTTTACACTGACTGAAAATGTTTAACGCTGATCTCGTGCTCTCTGTTGTACAGACACCTGGTCAACGATATAATTCACTTAATTCAAATCTCGTTAATAATGTCTATGGTTTGAATCCATTTCACCAACTAACAATAAACCTGTTTGTCACTCAGGGCATCTCTGATCAATAAAGTTGTTATACTGAGTGGAATCTTGTATAATGTCAGGTTGGATCTCAGTGAAGGCAATCTCTCTGAAGGAATGTTTAATGGCAGGAAGAATGAAATCACACTGAGGGCTGATCACCAGTCAGAGTGGAATAACTGACAGCAGTGAAAAAGGATTACTGGAAGTATCTGTTAGTGTAGAATTGTACTGACTGTGGGTCTCTAACCAGAGTGGAATATCTGACAGCGAGAAAAAGGATTACTGGAAGTACCTGTCAGTGTAGAATTGTACTGAGTGTGGGTCACTAACCAGAGTGGAATATCTGATCTAATTATCTCTCTATTACTGGGACTATCTGTCCGTGTGGATTGTATTGTGTGTGGGTCAGTAACTGGACTGACATTAGCTGGTTCTATTTTGAAATGATGTACTTTATTGGTGAGCGGTCGCTCCATTCTGTGGAGGTCTCTCTGTGTGTATTAACTTTGGAATAGGTTCAAAAAAGGAAGAGTTTGGCTGTGTTTTGAAGATGTTTGATTTTTATTGTATGAAGTGAAATGTCCCTATCTCTGTTTTCTATTGACTTACTCCAACAGGAACAGATATCACCCCACTCTAATATTTCATACAGACCACAACAGTGCAGTATTTCAATAGGTTTTGTGATATTTCCTAATTTCTATTCATTCTGAAATGAACTTACATGTTTGATCAATTTTAATGGGTGTTTATAAACTGCGTTTCTGCTTCACACGATTTGTGAATCTATTCACCTGAACCGAGAAACCCCTCCAGTCCATTCACACACTTGTTTTCCGAGGAGTGATTGGGGGACTTATTGTTCTGATCAAAATGCAGCAGCGGACACTGAGCTGTCGGTACATTAATTTCTCATTGAAATTCCCACTTTCCCTTTAACTCCTCTCCCTGTTTTCTGTGTGTGTGTCGCCAGCATGTGTCTATTCTGCTGTTGTGTCCTGTAACTCCACTGGCTCTGAGATTACTCATCAGTCTGTCATGTCCGATCTTAGTGACGGCCTTTAGAAAATCAAATTGTTTAACATCTATCATACTACTCAGATCTATTATTTATGATAGTTACTGCAGTAATTGGATGAAATGTGTCAGGAATGATGTTGACTATGGCTTATGTGCTGACTATTTAGTAAACTCTGTGTTACTGGATTTCTTTTAACTCAGACTTCTAATCCCATTTTTCCTACTATGACATTGTGACTGGAAGATTTTATTGTATTCTTTTGCAAATTCAGGAACAACAGAGACCGATTTCTGCTTTTCACTTTTTTGGTAATTATTCTGATGATGATCAGTTAATAGATTATGTTGTCTCTGCTGTTTCTCACTGTCTATTCTATGAAAATGTGGTGCTGAAATAAATCCGCCTCCAGTATTCTCCCTCTACCCGGACCCCACCCTCTGGCCTCCTATCAGCTCTTGATCTTTTCATTGAGATCTGTCAGTGCGAGATCGACCATCTCAATTTCTCTGGGCCTCTCACAAACTCAATCCTGACTCACTCTAAACTTGCTCCAATCCTCGCTCTAATATCCAACCCTGACCTGGTGATCTGAGCTGCCCACAAGGGTGATGCCATTATTGTCTGGTGTACTGACTTCTTCCTCACAGAGGCTGACCGTCAACTCTTAGGCCAATCCTGCTACCTCCCCCTCCTGCTACCTCCCCCTGGACCAGCAGCACATCACCAAACAGCATGATATTGTTCCCAGGACATTCACTGACCTCATAGGCTCTGGATATCCTCTGTCCACAGGCTCAGACATCATAGGCCCACAACCCCACACATCCTGCATCAACCTCCCGCTTCTACCTCCTTCCCAAAATCTACAAACAGGAAATTCCCAGTACACCCATTATTTTGGCCTGTTCCAGCCCCAGCAAGATCATGTCTTCCTATTTTAATTCCATCCGCTTTATCCTGTACTACCCCTTTTCAAAGATATTGGTGGCACAGTGACACAGTGGTTTGCACTGCTGCCTCACAGCACCAGGGTCCCCGGATCAATTCCTACCTTTGGTGACTGTCTGTGTAGATACTTTCTTTGTGTCTGCGTGGGTTTCCTCCGGGTGCTCCGGTTTCCTCGCACAGTCCAAAGAATTAGAGGTTAGGTGGATTGGCCATGATAAATTTTGTTTTGTTTACAGACAATTTAGATGGGGTCACTGGGTTATGGGGATGGGTGGTTTTAACTGGTGTTTACTTTCCCAGGGGCGGTGCAGACCCGATGGGCTGAATGGCCTCCTTTTGCACTGTACATTCTATGTGTTATTCCTCCCATGATTATGAAGTGGGAAGGTCCTGCCTTTGATTTATTTTTTCTATTGATCGTGGAGTATTCAGTAAACCAGAAGTGGTGTCCAACCCCATCAAAATGCAGTCCAGGAAACGGTCCAATCAGCGGATTGGTCCAATAATCGAGCAGGGATGACAATCTCTGGTAAGCTTGTATCTGGTTTGGGAAACCTGGCCGGTCTGAGTAAATCCTGTAAATCAGACTGAATGCGAAATGTAACCTCTCCCAAAGGTATCTGAATTATAAACATTTTCCTCCCACTGCCATCAAACTGACAGGGCCGCAATTCACACTTTTCCCCCATTCCCCATCTTTAACACTGGAGTTACATTTGCTACTTCCCTCTCTGCAATGTTAATTTCTGTGCCCACTCCTCTCCCAACACCCCCACCCACCCACTGTCCATTATATTGATGCTGAGATTATGTTCAGACAGGGTGATTGATTATCCAGTAATTTCCTTTCTCTCTCTGACAGTTAATTTACTGGGAATTGTGATTCTGTGTCGGGGTAAGTGTGGTCTCTCTACCTGCACCACTCGCTACCTGGTGGCCATGGCAACGGCGGATCTGCTGTTTATTATCACTAAACCCATACTGACAATGATCAATGGTTATTATTTCCCCCGGAATTTCCTGTTCCTCACCCCTGTGTGCAGTGTTAAAGCTGTCCTGGTGGCTGCAGATAGGGACTGTTCTGTCTGGTACACCCTCACTTTCTCCTTTGATCGACTTGTGGCCATTCGCTGCCAGACACTGAAAACTAAATATTGCACTGGGAAAACTGCGGCTGTGGTTCTGTCAACAAGCGGCCTCCTGCTCTGTGTGAAAAACATCCCCGGGTACTTTATATATGATCATATGAGGATAATCGGCCATGTCCAATGGGGCTGTGAGGCAAAGAGCAGCTCTTTCAGTGACCCGGAATGGGTTGGATATAACTGGTTTAATAAGGTTTTAACCCCATTGATCCCGTTCTTCTCAATTCTGTTGACCAACGCTCTGACAGTCAGACACATTTTACTCAGCAGTCGGGTCCGGAAGACACTGAGGGCTCAGAGTCAGGGAGACAATCGCACAGACCCAGAGATGGAGAGCAGAAGGAAGTCAATGATTTTACTCTTCAGCATCTCGGGAGCTTTCATTCTCCTCTGGACCGTGTACGTTATTAAATTTTTCTATATCGATGTGAGGGGAATATATTACATCACCTTGCCTCAATATAATTTCCAACAAGTCGGATTTATGCTGCAGGATTTAAATTGCTGCACAAACACATTTCTTTATGTGGTGACTCAGTCCAGGTTCAGGGAGCAGATCAAGATCGCGGTGAAATATCCGGTTACATCAATTATTAAATCAATTAGTAAATCAAACTGACTGCCTCTCAGCCAATTAGCAGCTCCAGCCGCTAACTAACAAACTCTCAGCCAATCAGCTGCGGGTATCACTGGCAGTGCTGGCTGTGGGGGTATCACTGGCAGTGCTGGCTGTGGGCGGAGCACTGGTAGTGCTGGCTGTGAGGGGCACTGACAGTGCAGGTTGTGAGGGGGGCACTGGCAGTGCTGGCTGTGGGGGTATCACTGGCAGTGTTGGCTGACGGGGTATCACTGGCAGTGCTGGCTGTGGGGGAGCACTGGCAGTGCTGGCTGTGGGGGAAGCACGCTGTGCTGGCTGTCGGGGGTATCACTGGAAGTGCTGGCTGTGGGGGAGCACTGGCAATGCTGGCTGTGGAGGGAGCACTGGCAGTGCTGGCTGTTCGGGGTATCACTGGCAGTGATGGCTGTGTGGGGGAGCACTGGCAGTGCTGGCTGTGTGGGGGGAGCACTGGCAGTGCTGGCTGTGGGGGAAGCACTGGCTGTGCTGGCTGTCGGGGGTATCACTGGCAGAGCTGGCGGTGGCGGGAGCTCTGGCAGTGCTGGCTGTGGGGGGGGGCGCACTGGATGTGCTGGCTGTTGGGTGGGTATCACTGGCAGTGCTGGCTGTGGTGTATCACTGGCAGTGGTGGCTGTGGGGTGGGGGCGCACTGGATGTGCTGGCTGTTGGGTGGGTATCACTGGCAGTGGTGTCTGTGGGGGATAACTGGCAGGGCTGGCTGTGGGGGGAGCACTGGCAGTGCTGGCTGTCGAGAGGGCACTGGCAGTGCTGGCTGTGTGGGTGGGCACTGACAGTGCTGGCTGTGAGGGACGGGAGGACTGGCAGGGCTGGCTGAGGGTGGGCACTGGCAGTACTGGCTGTGGGTGAGCACTGGCAGTGCTGGCTGTGAGGTATCACTGGCAGTGCTGGCTGTGGGGGGAGCACTGGCAGTTCTGGCTGTGGGGGAGCACTGGCAGTGCTGGCTGTGGGGTATAACTGGCAGTGCTGGCTGTGGAGGAGCACTGGCTGTGCTGGCTGTGGGGGGTATAACTGGCAGTGCTGGCTGTCGGGTTTATCACTGGCAGTGCTGGCTGTGGGGAGGGCACTGGCTGTGCTGGTTGCGTGGGGGGAGCGCTGGCAGTGCTGGCTGTGTGTGGACACTGGCAGTGATGGCTGTCGGGGTATCACTGGCAGTGCTGGCTGTGCGGGGGAGCACTGGAAGTGCTAGCTGTGGGGGGGGGGCACTGACAGTGCTGGCTGTGGGGTATCTCTGGCAGTGCTGGCTGTGGGTGGGCACTGGCAGTGCTGGCTCTGGGTGGGCACTGGCAGTGCTGGCTGTGGGTGGGCACTGGCAGTGCTGGCTGTGGGGTACCTCTGACAGTCCTCGCTATGGGGAGGGGAGCACTGGCACTGCTGGCTGTGGGGGTGGGGAGCACTGGTAGTGCTGGCTGTGCGGGGAGAGCACTGGCAGTGCAGGCTGTGTGGTGGGCACTGGCACTGCTGGCTGTGGTGGGTGGGAGCACTGGCAGTGCTGGTTGTGTGGGGAGGGAGCACTGGCAGTACTGGATGTGGGTGGGAACTGGCAGTGCTGGTTGTGGG
>NW_024055680.1:0-59746 GCF_902713615.1 Scyliorhinus canicula
GCTGGGGGGAGAGGGGAAGGGTTAGGGAAAGGGGTGCTGGGGGAAGACGGGAAGAGTTAGGGAAAGGGGGGCTGGGGGGAGAGGGGAAGGGTTAGGGAAAGGGGGGCTGGGGGGAGGGGAAGTGTTAGGGAAAGGGGGGCTGGGGGGGAGGGGAAGGGTTAGGGAAAGGGGGCTGGGGGAGGGGAAGGGTGAGGGAAAGGGGGCTGGGGGGGAGGGGAAGGGTTAGGGAAAGGGGGGCTGGGGGGAGAGGGGAAGGGTTAGGGAAAGGGGGGCTGGGGGAGTGTGGAAGGGTTAGGGAAAGGGGGGCTGGGGCGGAGAGGGGAAGTGTTAAGTAAAGGGGGGCTGGGGGGAGAGGTGAAGGGTAAGGGAAAGGGGGGCTGGGGGTAGGGGAAGGGTTAGGGAAAGGGGGACGGGTGCGGAGAGGGGAAGTGTTAAGTAAAGGGGGGCTGGGGGGAGAGGTGAAGGGTAAGGGAAAGGGGGGATGGGGGGAGAGGGGAAGGGTTAGGGAAAGGGGGCTGGGGGGAGAGGGAAGGGTTAGGGAAAGGGGGGCTGGGGGGAGAGGGGAAGGGTTAGGGAAAGGGGGCTGGGGGGAGAGAGGGGAAGGGTTAGGGAAAGGGGGCTGGGGGAGAGGGGAAGGGTTAGGGAAAGGGGGGCTGGGGGGAGAGGGGAAGGGTTAGGGAAAGGGGGGCTGGGGGAGAGGGGAAGGGTTAGGGAAAGGGGGCTGGGGGGAGGGGAAGGGTTAGGGAAGGGGGCTGGGGGAGAGGGAAGGGTTAGGGAAAGGGGGCTGGGGGGAGAGGGGAAGGGTTAGGGAAAGGGGGCTGGGAGTAGAGGGAAGGGTTAGGGAAAGGGGGCTGGGGAGAGGGGAAGGGTTAGGAAATGGGGGCTGGGGGAGAGGGGAAGGGTTAGGGAAAGGGGGGCTGGGGGGAGGGGAAGGGTTAGGGAAAGGGGGGCTGGGGGGAGGGGAAGGGTTAGGAAAGGGGGCTGGGGGGAGGGGAAGGGTTAGGGAAAGGGGGCTGGGGGGAGAGGGGAAGGGTTAGGGAAAGGGGGCTGGGGGGAGAGGGGAAG
The DNA here is from genome assembly GCF_902713615.1 of Scyliorhinus canicula. Taxonomy (NCBI): domain Eukaryota; kingdom Metazoa; phylum Chordata; class Chondrichthyes; order Carcharhiniformes; family Scyliorhinidae; genus Scyliorhinus; species Scyliorhinus canicula. The sequence goes on from NW_024055680.1 coordinate 1,066, forward strand.
GGTTAGGGATAGGGGGCAGGGGGGGAGCGGAAGGGTTATGGAAAGGGGGGCTGGGGAGTGGGGAAGGGTTAGGGAAAGGGGTGCTGGGGGGGAGGGGAAGGGTAATGGAAAGGGGTGCTGGGGTAGCGGGAAGGGTTAGGGAAAGGGGGGCTGGGGGGAGAGGGTAGGGGTTAGGGAAAGGGGGGCTGGAGGGAGAGGGGATGGTTTAGGGAAAGGGGGGCTAGGGGGGAGAGGGGAAAGGTTAAGGAAAGGGGGGCTGGGGGGAGAGGGGAAGGGTTAGGGAAAGGGGGGTAGGGGAGGAGAAGGATTAGGGAAAGGGGGGCTGGGGGGGAGAGGGGAAGGGTTATGGAAAGGGGGGCTGGTGTAGCGGGAAGGGTTAGGGATAGGGAGGCTGGGGGGTGAGGGGAAGGGTTAGGGAAAGGGGGGCTGGGGGGGAGGGGAAGGGTTAGGGAAAGGGGGGCTGGGGGGAGGGGAAGGGTTAGGGAAAGGGGGGCTGGGGGGAGGGGAAGGGTTAGGGAAAGGGGGGCTGGTGGGAAGGGAAGGGTTAGGGAAAGGGGGCTGGGGGGAGGGGAAGGGTTAGGGAAAGGGGGCTGGGGGGAGGGGAAGGGTTAGGGAAAGTGGGGCTGGGGGATGGGAAGGGTTAGGGAAAGGGGGGCAGGGGGGAGGGGAAGGGTTAGGGAAAGGGGTCTGGGGGGGAGGGGAAGGGTTAGGGAAAGGGGGGCTGGGGAGAGGGGAAGGGTTAGGGAAAGGGGGGCTGGGGAGAGGGGAAGGGTTATGGAAAGGGGGGCTGGTGTAGCGGGAAGGGTTAGGGATAGGGAGGCTGGGGGGTGAGGGGAAGGGTTAGGGAAAGGGGGGCTGGGGGGGAGAGGGGAAGGGTTAGGGAAAGGGGGGATGGGGGGGAAGCGTTGGTTAAGAATCCTTTCTCACAGCACATGGAAGTTGTGAATCTTCAAGACTCTCAGTCTAATGTAGTTAAAAAACAACTGCATCATTTGATCATCAATCCATTTCCCAACCCTAAATACATCTCACACATTTCCATAATGCAGGAATATCTCCATCAAAACTTCTAATCAGTTCCCCATATACTTATTAACACTCACCTGTATGAAGTAAATCCCACTGACAGATACCGAATGCTGCACAGAAAAATGACTGGTTATTTTAAACTTTGAACCTGAACTATTTTAACTTGTCCATCAGCCGTATTGTACAGAAATGGTGTCCCTGGGGGATGATAGATTCTTAGCAAGATTGAAACATTGAGGAACCCCACGTACTGCATTTGACAACATTTGTGGCACTTCCAAAATCTGCGATACATTGCTGTCTGTATTGTGTGAATCCAGCTGGGAAATATCTGGACAGTTTAAACTTCCACTCTTTCTGTATTCTCATCATTTATAAAGAACACAGTTCTCTCCTTTTTTAGTCTAAAGTACATCATTTTATATTTCCCTACACTGAAATGCATCCACCAGTTCAGTCTTCTCCCAAATATTAATATCTCTCTGCAATTGTTTTCAGCAATGTTGCTAACAATGCTGTCTAATGTGTGGTGTCATTGGCAAACTGTAATGTGCAGCATTCTATCAAATTGCCTTAAAGGGCTAATGTACACAGCAAAACTGTGTGTGTGTGCACACGCACACATGTGTCTATGTCGGAGCGGATGTGTGTGTCCGCATGTACCTGTACACGTGTATGTATCTGTCAGTGTGTGCACACGCATGTGTTTGTGTGTGAAAAACTAATCCCACTGTTCCACTCTCTCCTCATAACCCTGGATTAATACAAACTAATCTCACTGCCCCGTCCTCTCCACATATCCCTGTATCAATCCCAAACTAATCCCACTGTCCCACTCTCTCCCATAGCCCTGTATCAATCCCCAAACTAATCCCACTGCCCCGCTCTCTCCCCATAGCCCTGTATCAATCCCCAAACTAATCCCACTGCCCCACTCTCTCCCATTACCCTTTATCAATCCCAATCTAATCCCACTGTCCCGCTCTTCCCATATACCTGTATCAATCCCAAACTAATCCCACTGCCCCGCTCTCTCCCCATAGTCCCGTATCAATCCCCAAACTAATCCCACTGTCCCGCTCTTCCCATATACCTGTATCAATCCCCAAACTAATCCCACTGCCCAATCTCTCCCCATAGCCCTGTATCAATCCCAAACATCCCACTGCCCACACTCTCCCCATAGCCCTGTATCAATCCCAAAACTAATCCCACTGCCCCGCTCTCTCCCATAGCCCTGTATCAATCCCCAAACTAATCCCACTGCCCCGCTCTGTCCCCATAGCCCTGTATCAATCCCCAAACTAATCCCACTGCCCCAGTCTCTCCCCATAGCCCTGTATCGATCCCCAAACTAATCCCACTGACCACTCTCCCCATAGCCCTGTATCAATCCCAAACTAATCCCACTGCCCCAGTCTCTCCCATAGCCCTGTATCAATCCCCAAACTAATCCCACTGCCACCGCTCTCTCCCCATAGCCCTGTATCAATCCCCAAACTAATCCCACTGCCCCGCTCTCTCCCCATAGCCCTGTATCAATCCCAAACTAATCCCACTGCCCCAGTCTCTCCCCATAGCCCTGTGATCAATCCCCAAACTAATCCCACTGCCCCAGTCTCTCCCCATAGCCCTGTATCAATCCCCAAACTAATCCCATTGCCCCACTCTCTCCCCATAGACCTGCATCAATCCCCAAATTAACCCCACTGCCCCACTCTCTCCCTAACTGTGGGAGGGGGTATGTGGTGGGGACGGGTTGATGCTGAAATGGCCAAGCGGAATCTGGAATAGGTAGAGAGGGTCGGAACGGCGATCTGCCACCGTGGGGAACGGGCCTAGCGGGGGGCGGGGGCACGTGGCGGGCGGAGGAGGGGTTATGGCTAGTCGGCGGGGGGGGTGTGGCGGGCGGAGGAGGGGTTATGGCTAGTCGGCGGGGGAGGGCTTGGCTGGGCGGAGGAGGGGTTATGACTAGTCGGTGGGGGAGGGGCTTGGCTGGCGGAGGAGGGGTTCTGGCTAGTCGGCGGGGAGGGGTTCTGTCTAGTCGGCGGGGGAGGGGTTCTGTCTAGTCGGCGGGGGAGGGGCGTGGCTGGCGGAGGAGGGGTTATGGCTAGTCGGCGGAGGAGGGGTTATGGCTAGTTGGCGGGGGAAGGGGCATGGCAGGCGGAGGAGGGGTTATGGCTAGTCGGCGGGGGAGGGGCATGGCAGGCGGAGGAGGGGTTATGGCAAGTCGGCGGGGGAGGGGCATGGCTGGCGGAGGAGGGGTTATGGCTAGTCGGCGGGGGAGGGGCTTGGCTGGCGGAGTGGTTATGGCTAGTCGGCGGGGAGGGGCGTGGCTGGCGGAGGAGGGGTTATGGCTAGTCGGCGGGGGAGGGGGGCGTGGCTGGCGGAGGAGGGGTTATGGCTAGTCGGCGGGGGGAGGGGCGTGGCTGGCGGAGGAGGGGTTATGGCTAGTCGGCGGGGGGGGCGTGGCTGGTGGAGGAGGGGTTATGGCTAGTCGGCGGGGGAGGGGGGCGTGGCTGGCGGAGGAGGGGTTATGGCTAGTCGGCGGGGGAGGGGCGTGGCTGGCGGAGGAGGGGTTATGGCTAGTCGGCGGGGGAGGGGCGTGGCTGGCGGAGGAGGGGTTATGGCTAGTCGGCGGGGGAGGGGCGTGGCTGGCGGAGGAGGGGTTATGGCTAGTCGGCGGGGAGGGGCGTGGCTGGCGGAGGAGGGGTTATGGCTAGTCGGCGGGGGTGGCGTTAGAGGCGTGGAGCATTGTGGCAGACAGTGGTGGGAGGTATGTGATGGTAAGTGGCCAGCTGCAGGGGGAGCGGGTGGTGCTGGTCAATGTATTTGCCCCGAACTGGGACGATGCTGGTTTCATGCGGAATATGCTGAGCCAGATCCCAGACTTTGTGACAGGAGGCCTGATAATGGCGGGGGGGGGGGGGGTTTAACACGGTGCTGAATCCGGCCCTGGATAACTAGGTCTAGAATGGGCAGGAGGCCGGCGGAGGCTAAGGTGTTGAGGGGGTTTATGGACCAGATGGGAGGGGTGGATCTATGGAGGTTAGCGAGGCCGGGGGCCAGGGAATTTTCATTCTTCTCCCACGTTCAGAAGGCCTATTCTCGGATTGATTGATTTGTTATGGGTAGGCCGCTGATTGCGAGAGTGGAAGATACTGAGTACTCGGCGATAGCCATTTCCCATCATGCTCTGCATTGGGTAGACCTCGAGCTGGGCAAGGACCGGGACCTGCACCCGCTTTGGCGCTTAGAGGTGGGGTTGCTGGCAGACGAGGAGGTGCGCGGGCGGGTCCGAGGATGTATAGAGAGATACCTGGAGGCCAACGCCAATGGGGAGTTCCGAGTGGGAATGGTTTGGGAAGTACTGAAGGCGGTGGTTAGGGGAGAACTGATCTCCATTAGGGCCCATAGGGAGAGCAGATAGCTGAGCCAGAGGGTGATGTTGGTGGGGGAGATGGTGAGGGTGGACGGGGAGATGGTGAGGATGGACGGGGAGATGGTGAGGGTGGACGGGGAGATGGTGAGGGTGGGCAGGGAGATGGTGAGGGTGGACGGGGAGATGGTGAGGGTGGACGGGGAGATGGTGAGGGTGGGCGGGCAGATGGTGAGGGTGGACGGGGAAATGGCGAGGGTGGACGGGGAGATGGTGAGGGTGGAAGGGGAGATGGTGAGGGTGGACGGGGAGATGGTGAGGGTGGACGGGGAGATGGTCAGGGTGGGCAGGGAGATGGTCAGGGTGGACGGGGAGATGGTGAGGGTGGACGGGGAGATGGTGAGGGTGGACGGGGAGATGGTGAGGGTGGACGGGGAGATGGTGATGAGGAAGCGAACAAACGATGGGGGGTGGACTGTAGGACCCTGAGGGCAATGTGTTCACAGACAGAACAAAGGACAGAGCATAGCATGGCTCGGGGGGGGGGGGGGATGGTAACCTCGTGGTGAGCATGCTGAAAAGGATGCTGGGGTTACAATGCAAAGTGACCAATTAGGATATAGGGCCAGGTCAGGAGGTGTATAAAATGACCAATGGGAAGCTGAGATGTGAATCTTACTGTGGTTTTGAATATATCAGCAGAAGCTTCTCTCTATACGATCTCTCTTACTCCTGAATGTTGCAGAAGACAGTGTGTGTGTCCTGTAGCTCTATGGATTGATGCAGCCTTGTAAGTTAGTTATTATTAAATGATATGATACCTGCAAATCCATCTCAGATTTTATTGAATCTAGACTGACAGCAAATTAACCAGGAATTAACATTTGGTTCCGAAATCCGGGTTTCTCGAGAATCTTGCCTTTCATCTGCGAAATCAGAATTGGACTGCTCTCGGAGGGTGAGAGAGGAAATGGGCCCACGATATTTCTGAAAAACTTGCAATATCGATTTTCCTCTGTCTCGTATTCTGCTAACAGTCTAATCACTCGCATTTGATCAGGTCAGATTGACTCGATGAAATCAAAGGTCAGTCTGATGGATTCGAAGATTTTATTTCAGTCATTGCAGGTACGGCTAAGTTTTGGAATGAGGTGAACAGTTCAGTTGGTGTCTGATGGGATGTTGCCTGGTCACTCAGTTGCATGTGATTAGCAAATTAAAAATTGGTTCAATTAAATTACACTTTAATTCGGTTAATGTCTGTACCGGGTTGATGTGATGTCGCGAAACAGTTCAGTGAAGGACCGCTGATGGAATGTTGGGGCGCAATTCAATTCCGTTCAATTCAAATTTGGTTAAAAATTGGTTCAGGTCTGTACCGGGTTGATGTGATGTCGCTAAACAGTTCAGTGAGGGACCGCTGATGGAATGTTTGCGGACAGTTCAATGCCGTTCAAATATTGGGAAGATATGGGTTGTTTGAATGAAACAGAATTGGGTTATAAATGACTTGTGTGTTGATGAATTACCATATAAGGATTTGAATTCCTTTTGTCTGAATGGAGATCTCCAATGAATGAATGAGTCTGGTTAATAAGAATGTGATATATTCTGTTCCTAGTTTTGTGAAATGTTGTGTTTTAGGAGGTATTAAAGTGAGATTTAAAACGTGGTAAGTATTTGAAAGATCTTCAGTAACTTAGTAATAATGCTTAACATTGTGGGAGTTAATTAGTACATAATTCTCAGGAAGAGAACAAAAAGTGAAATCAAAATGTATTAATTGGGATTTGTAAATGATTAGTTGCAACTCGGCATAGTCTTGGGGAAAAAAAACGAATAATAATATAGTTTCACATAAATTGGAAGTTATAAATGGCAGGTAGAAATGTGATCAGTATTATAGGATCAAAAATCGGTATGTTCAGAACTAAATTGGTCTCAGAATAAACAGATACAGAAGTTTTTACTGGGCAGCAGTCAGCTACTGCAGACTTTGAAACTGCTGCGCTGAAATTGACACTGCATAGCTCCGCAGGGTCCTAGTGCCCGACGATAACAAAACATCACTTGCAGAAATAATGATGTTCAGAATGTTAAATACATTGAATAAGGAGCTTTAGAGAATAAAGATATTGGACCAGAAGTTAGATTAAGAGAATTAATTGCTGTATCAGGGAATGAGAATCTGATTGCAGGAAAAGATTTAATAAAACTGATGCAGAAAAATTAAGATATTAAAACCAATTGATAATACAGAGAAAGTTTGGGTGAAGATACCAACTAAGACTGCAGGGAAAATCATCCGTGAAGCTGTAAAATGTAAAGACAAGATTGTTCAGATTCTGGGTACACCTACAGTTGAATTAGAGAAGCAAGGTGTCTGGAGCAAAAGAAATTGTATCGCAATTAAACCATATGATCCAACGGGGGGGGGGGGGGGAGACAGTGAATTAAAACCTGTTAGCAGCATTGATTGGACAGATGATAAAGTTCAAATGTCATGTTTGGATCTTACTTTCATAAAAATCCAGTCGTCATCAAAATAAAGTAATTAAAGTAAATGCAGTAGCAATATCAGGAATGTATCAGGGAAAGGTTTTGACCAGATTGGATCACTGGGTGAGCAAAAGAGGAGGAGTTTGAGATTCTTCGCATCTCACTCAGGGGTGCAATAACAGAAGGAGGAGGCTTAACAGGCCTTAATTGTATGATGTACATCAATGATAAGTAAAATAAAAAGGGTCAAAAAGAAATTATGTCAGAATTTAGAAATCTGATCACATTGATCAAATACAGAGGAATTATGATACTCCATCGGCAGCCTACGGGCAATGAGCGTAGGAATGTAATCAGTAAAGATTTAAATGTATGGAATGATAGAACAAGGGCGGTGATTAATGGCCCTCAGTTTAAAATGGTTCACAGTGAGCATTGGGAAACCACAAGTCTGGATTGTGGGGCATTCTGTAGCCCGATTGTTTGGACTGGTAGTAGTCATATAAAACCCAGGAGACGGTCAGATACTGAGTATTCAGGAGAATTGATAATGCATTTGCAAAGACAGCGATGGGATGCTGCAGCCCCCAGGGAGATTTGGGGCATTCAGGTTTGTCATGATTGTTTTGTGGAATATCAGGCAACTTTAATGATTGAGGTTTGTGACCACAGGGGGGATTTTGAATCCAAGAACATAGAACTTAGAACGGTACAGCACAGAACAGGCCCTTCGGCCCTCGATGTTGTGCCGAGCAATGATCACCCCACTCAAGCCCATGTATCCAACCTATACCCGTAAGCCAACAACCCCCCCCCCCCCCTTAGCCTTGCTATTGGGACACTACGGGCAGTTTGACATGGCCAATCCACCTAACCCCGCACATCTTTGGACTCTGGGAGGAAACCCACGAACACCAGGGGAGGACGTGCAGACTCCGCACAGACGGTGACCCAGCCGGGAACCGAACCTGGGATCCTGGAGCTGTGAAGCATTTATGCTAACCACCATGCTACATAAGTGTCAGTGTAAGTGGGATAGATTAATGACAACGTGCAATTACTGCAAGGATAATTTGGCCGACAACAATGTGACTCTAAAAGGCTGTGCCAGCTTGTAGACAAGTGACAGACTTATGGTATCGATTTGAGAGGCAGTGCGTGGGCTATGCTAGATGGTATTTCTGGAATATCCAAGCACGGATAGGAAGATACAAATTAAGAAATAGGGCCCTCTGCCTTTGACCTGTTCATTTTAGTTTCAGATTAAGCAACGATAATACAGATGAAGAACCTGAACAACACTCTGCAGAAGAATGTTTCAGACAGTATGGGACAAAAACTAATGATACAATTGGCTACATGTTGGGGGGAATTGAATGATAAAGCCCGGAAGAAAACCCTTACGGGCTAGCAACAAATCAAAATATCAAATTATTACTGAATACTGAAACCTCCGGTCAGACATCTCTAACGGGACGTTAGCTGATGGGTGATCTGTGGTCTCCAGGAGGGACGTATTACGCGGAGGAGTTATTAAGGGTCTCGGCAGACAGCAGCGACTGACGAGGAACCCCCGTATTTTAAATGACAGGAGTCTGGAAAAGTGCATCTCAAACTATCTGATGTGGCGTACCGGCAGTTTTTTTCCAATGTGCCAGGGACCGGTGAGCGAAACAAGCCAATCCAGAATTACTGTCTCTTTCTTTTCTGGAAACACTCCAAGTACCGGTGCGTACGCGTACCACACTTTGAGAGGCTCTGGTCTAGAATATTGGCAGCTTGCTTCCGCGAGGGGAAATTTGTAACCAATATAGCATTGTAGAGTATAACAGTTATTACAGACTAAATGTCCTGTAAGTTGTTAGGGACTGTTATGTATAAATTCAATTGGGTTGTAACCACAAGATGTTAACTGTACTAAGTGCGTGAGTGGTGTTTAAGAAAAAACAAATAATGGCAAGTATACACTCCATGCGGTAAGGAAAATGATAACAGACAGCAGGGGGTTGAAGAAAACGGAGCTATTGTCTCAAGTAAGCCAGGGCTGGCAGGCTACATGATTCAGTACAATGTTCGACGTCAGAGTCAGGAAGTCAGAAATAGAAACAGGATTGGTTGAAGCTACTGCAATTAATAAAGCAAGATAATCAGTGCATGATACAAAATATCATCAGTTACCATTCCTGTGGGAAACGGAAAGCACTTCCTACAAAAAAACCCCCAGTGAGGGATAAGGACCTTTTGGTCGCTGATGGACTGAGTTGTGGGCTGCTTCTAAGGGACATGAGGAAGCTTTTATGGTGCTACTACCCCGAGGTAGTCAGATGCCTTGGAGGTAGTGGAACAACCGGAATGGCTATTGTGTTACCTTCCTGAGCGGCGCCAGCTATGGTTCACGGTGATTGGACTTAAGGAAAGCACATCACAAAGGGTCTATCGACACTGGTCTGCGAGATGGATGCATTTACCATTGATTTCCCTGCACAGTTTACAAATCATGACATGTAAATACGAATGACAAGGCTGAGGGATAGTTGCTAGTCAGTATAACTATACGAAGGATATAAATCCTAAGGGCAACACGGTAGTATTGTGGATGGCTATCTATCTAGTCGGATTCAGCTCGGGGTTATCTCTCATTGCTTGGTCATGGGGTTTTACCTGATGCATGGATTGATAATACTTGTTATTATAATTGTATACTGCACAATCATCGGATGCCTTAATATGTGTTGTACGCTGGCTAGGGCTCGGATGCTGCCCATCATTATTCACCAAAGATGACATCTCGTTACTGGTGACCATCACACCAGACGGAAGAGGACGGAGAGCCAGAGGCTGTAAAAATGTGATGAGGTGTTTATGTACGGAATACCGGCTCAGTTCAGTTCTGATAACGGGCCTCATTTTATTGGACAGATTAACAAGGAGTTCTGCTCCCAGTTGGGGCATACGCCAGCAGCTAGACTGTCCGGACAGACCGCAGTCAGCCGGGTTGGTTGAGAGACACGATCAGACCCTCAAAACTAAATTGGCTAAATTAAGAACGGACACGGGGCTGACATGGCTTAAGTTGCTCCCCGTTGCCCTCATTCAGCTGTAGGTCACACCTGCAGGATCGGCCTGGCTCTCTCCTGCCGAGTCTTTTACGGCAGGCCCATTAGAACTCCCGGGAACCTGCCTGTTCCCAGATTGGTCCAGTTTCACCATCTGACGAAAGACAGGACTAACTATGTTCTAGCCCTCACTAACGCCCTCAAGGAGCTCCATGGCCAGGTCCGCGCAGCTCACTCGTCACCGTCCCTATTACATAGCTCGCTCTCAGTGCAGCCTGGTCATTATGTCATGGTCAAAAACATTGGACTCGGAAAGGGTCAGAGCCACGATGGGAGGGGCCTTTCCAAGTTCTCCTTACCACCCCCACTGCATTTAAAGTGGAGGGGCGGAGTGCTTGGGTCCACCTCCACCACTGTAAAAGGTCGGTCACTAACCTGCCTCCCTTCCCCAGCGCTATTTTACAGGTGTGAAGCATGATGGGGTGGCTACACGCCGCCTGTGTGATCTTCGGCATCGTCTCGCTTGGAGTGACATCGGCGGCGGAAATGGAACAGGGGAATATCATCTACATCTGTAACCCCAACCGAAGTACCCGGACATTTCACCTCTGCAAAGGTGACGTTCTTCGCTGCCCCCATATACGAGGACGTGGTATCGGCTCATAGAAGGTCATCCGGTTAACGGACCAGGCAGGACTTATGAAGCAATTGCACCTGTCCCAACGATGGGAAGGGAAGACTGCATGGACATTGCCTTGTTTTTGGAGTATATGTTAATTTGATTTTGGATGTGTTAACCTTGATGCCTTACAGGTAAAATCAGACTGTGAGGAGGGGGTAGGAAGAGGTTGTGAGTGAGAGAGAGGGACTGGACAGAGGAAGGGCTGTGTAAGGGGGGAGGTACAACTAGACGTAGGTTATCAGGAGATGTACTTAATTTATTTTGGACCCGGAATGAGGGAAACCTGGACGGTATGAATCTCTGCTACTAGATTTACCACCGCTTGTATGGCCAGGGACGGGTTGTCTGCTACCCAAACCCCACATCGGTGTCTAGGTTATTTCCTGTTTTACCGCTTTGCGGCACTCCACAAACTGTGGTTCATTGTCAGCGTTCCGAGCCACCGCCCGAGCAAGTTACTCTTCCTTACGATCCGGGTTCGGCCCCATCGGCTATTCACCTTCCCCTTCCTCAGGATAATTCCCACTCTCAGTAGGATAAGCATCGATGGTGGAGGGCGTATATACCTAGCCCCTTCACAGGCGTATATACCTAGCCCCTTCACAGGCGTATATACCTAGCCCCTTCACAGGCGTATATACCTAGCCCCTTCACAGGCGTATATACCTAGCCCCTTCACTCCCAATAGAGATTCCCGGTCATACGAGAATTGTTTCAGCAGTGAGAGGTACGGCGGTTTGCTGGTAGAGATGGAAACTAACATAACATGTCTGTTCCCCGCTGGTACGGATAGGATGTGTCACGTCACTCAGACATCTGGCCAATGCATCTGTCATAACACCACCTGCGTTCCATTGAACGCCGGCCTCCAGCATCTTTGTGGCTGGGCGAATGTCTCTCATATCACTGTTGGGTCAAGGGCGTTCCGCATTGCTATGAGGCCCAAATGGGCTTTCCAAAGCTGGATGAAATGGGCTACTGGGGGATCACTGCTCAATCAATATACTGATTGTGATGCTAGCCTGTACACGGAGCAAGGATACTACTTTTTCTTTAATAGTACAGCCACCAATGTTTTGTCACCCCCATTTCCCCGCCAAATTGTTATCGGGACTCTAGTCCCCACCACGGTCCCCTGCCCCACTGAGTGGATACTGCGGCCCCCTGCCCCACTGAGTGGATACTGCGGCCCCCTGCCCCACTGAGTGGATACTGCGGCCCCGCTGCCCCACTGAGTGGATACTGCGGCCCCCTGCCCCACTGAGTGGCTACTGCGGCCCCCTGCCCCACTGATTGGATACTGCGGCCCCCTGCCCCACTGAGTGGATACTGCGGCCCCCTGCCCCACTGAGTGGATACTGCGGCCCCCTGCCCCACTGAGTGGATACTGCGGCCCCCCACTGAGTGGATACTGCGGCCCCCTGCCCCACTGAGTGGATACTGCGGCCCCCTGACCCACTGAGTGGATCCTGCGGACCCCTGCCCCACTGAGTGGATACTGCGGCCCCCTGCCCCACTGAGTGGATACTGCGGCCCCCTACCCCACTGAGTGGATACTGCGCCCCCCTGCCCCACTGAGTGGATACTGCGGCCCCCTGCCCCATTGAGTGGATACTGCGGCCCCCTGCCCCACTGAGTGGATACTGCGCCCCCTGCCCCACTGAGTGGATACTGCGGCCCCCTGCCCCACTGAGTGGATACTGCGGCCCCCTGCCCCATTGAGTGGATACTGCGGCCCCCTGCCCCACTGAGTGGATACTGCGGCCCCCCACTGAGTGGATACTGCGGCCCCCCACTGAGTGGATACTGCGGCCCCCTGCCCCACTGAGTGGATACTGCGGCCCCCCACTGAGTGGATACTGCGGCCCCCTGCCCCACTGAGTGGATACTGCGGCCCCCTGCCCCACTGAGTGGATACTGCGGCCCCCCTGCCAAACTGAGTGGATACTGCGGCCCCCCACTGAGTGGATACTGCGGCCCCTGCCCCACTGAGTGGATACTGCGGCCCCCCACTGAGTGGATACTGCGGCCCCTGCCCCACTGAGTGGATACTGCGGCCCCCCACTGAGTGGATACTGCGGCCCCCTGCCCCACTGAGTGGATACTGCGGCCCCCCACTGAGTGGATACTGCGGCCCCCTGCCCCACTGAGTGGATACTGCGGCCCCCTGCCCCACTGAGTGGATACTGCGGCCCCCTGCCCCACTGAGTGGATACTGCGGCCCCCCACTGAGTGGGTACTGCGGCCCCCCTACTGAGTGGATACTGCGGCCCCCCACTGAGTGGATACTGCGGCCCCCTGCCCCACTGAGTGGATACTGCGGCCCCCTGCCCCATTGAGTGGATACTGCGGCCCCCTGCCCCACTGAGTGGATACTGCGGCCCCCTGCCCCACTGAGTGGATACTGCGGCCCCCTGCCCCACTGAAGTGGATACTGCGGCCCCCTGCCCCACTGAGTGGATACTGCGGCCCCCCACTGAGTGGATACTGCGGCCCCCTGCCCCACTGAGTGGATACTGCGGCCCCCCCACTGAGTGGATACTGCGGCCCCCTGCCCCACTGAGTGGATACTGCGGCCCCCTGCCCACTGAGTGGATACTGCGGCCCCCCTGCCCCACTGAGTGGATACTGCGGCCCCCCACTGAGTGGATACTGCGGCCCCCTGCCTCACTGAGTGGATACTGCGGCCCCCTGCCCCACTGAGTGGATACTGCGGCCCCCTGCCCCACTGAGTGGATACTGCGGCCCCCTGCCCCACTGAGGGATACTGCGGCCCCCCTGCCCCACTGAGTGGATACTGCGGCCCGCTGCCCCACTGAGTGGATACTGCGGCCCCACACTGAGTGGATACTGCGGCCCCCTGCCCCACTGAGTGGATACTGCGGCCCCCCTGCCCCACTGAGTGGATACTGCGGCCCCTCACTGAGTGGATACTGCGGCCCCCTGCCCCACTGAGTGGATACTGCGGTCCCCTGCCCCACTGAGTGGATACTGCGGCCCCCCTGCCCCACTGAGTGGATACTGCGGCCCCCTGCCCCACTGAGTGGGTACTGCGGCCCCCCACTGAGTGGATACTGCGGCCCCCTGCCCCACTGAGTGGATACTGCGGCCCCCCACTGAGTGGATACTGCGGCCCCCCACTGAGTGGATACTGCGGCCCCCTGCCCCACTGAGTGGATACTGCGGCCCCCTGCCCCACTGAGTGGATACTGCGGCCCCCCACTGAGTGGATACTGCGGCCCCCTGCCCCACTGAGTGGTTACTGCGGCCCCCACTGCGTGGACACTGCGGCCCCCTGCCCCACTGAGTGGATACTGCGGCCCCCTGCCCCACTGAGTGGATACTGCGGCCCCCTGCCCCACTGAGTGGGTACTGCGGCCCCCTGCCCCACTGAGTGGATACTGCGGCCCACCTGCCCCACTGAGTGGATACTGCGGACCCCTGCCCCATTGAGTGGATACTGCGGCCCCCTGCCCCACTGAGTGGATACTGCGGCCCCCCTGCCCCACTGAGTGGATACTGCGGCCCCCCCACTGAGTGGATACTGCGGCCCCCTGCCCCACTGAGTGGATACTGCGGCCCCCTGCCCCACTGAGTGGATACTGCGGCCCCCCTGCCCCACTGAGTGGATACTGCGGCCCCCTGCCCCACTGAGTGGATACTGCGGCCCCCTGACCCACTGAGTGGATACTGCGGCCACCTGCCCCACTAAGTGGATACTGCGGCCCCCCTGCCCCACTGAGTGAATACTGCGGCCTCCTGCCCCACTGAGTGGATACTGCGGTGCCCCTGCCCCACTGAGTGGATACTGCGGCCCCCTGCCCCACTGAGTGGCTACTGCGGCCCCCTGCCCCACTGATTGGATACTGCGGCCCCCTGCCCCACTGAGTGGATACTGCGGCCCCCTGCCCCACTGAGTGGATACTGCGGCCCCCCACTGAGTGGATACTGCGGCCCCCTGCCCCACTGAGTGGATACTGCGGCCCCCTGACCCACTGAGTGGATCCTGCGGACCCCTGACCCACTGAGTGGATACTGCGGCCCCCTACTGAGTGGATACTGCGGCCCCCTGCCCCACTGAGTGGATACTGCGGCCCCCCACTGAGTGGATACTGCGGCCCCCTGCCCCACTGAGTGGATACTGCGGCCCCCTGCCCCACTGAGTGGATACTGCGGCCCCCTGCCCCACTGAGTGGATACTGCGGCCCCCTGCCCCACTGAGTGGATACTGCGGCCCCCTGCCCCACTGAGTGGATACTGCGGCCCCCCTGCCCCACTGAGTGGATACTGCGGCCCCCTGCCCCACTGAGTGGATACTGCGGCCCCCCCACTGAGTGGATACTGCGGCCCCCTGCCCCACTGAGTGGATACTGCGGCCCCCTGCCCCACTGAGTGGATACTGCGGCCCCCTGCCCCACTGAGTGGATACTGCGGCCCCCTGCCCCACTGAGTGGATACTGCGGCCCCCTGCCCCACTGAGTGGATACTGCGGCCCCCTGCCCCACTGAGTGGATACTGCGGCCCCCCACTGAGTGGATACTGCGGCCCCCTGCCCCACTGAGTGGATACTGCGGCCCCCCCACTGAGTGGATACTGCGGCCCCCTGCCCCACTGAGTGGATACTGCGGCCCCCCTGCCCCACTGAGTGGATACTGCGGCCCCCTGCCCCACTGAGTGGATACTGCGGCCCCCTGCCCCACTGAGTGGATACTGCGGCCCCCTGCCCCACTGAGTGGATACTGCGGCCCCCTGCCCACTGAGTGGATACTGCGGCCCCCTGCCCCACTGAGTGGATACTGCGGCCCCCTGCCCCACTGAGTGGATACTGCGGCCCCCTGCCCCACTGAGTGGATACTGCGGCCCCCTGCCCCACTGAGTGGATACTGCGGCCCCCTGCCCCACTGAGTGGATACTGCGGCCCCCTGCCCCACTGAGTGGATACTGCGGCCCCCTGCCCCACTGAGTGGATACTGCGGCCCCCTGCCCCACTGAGTGGATACTGCGGCCCCCTGCCCCACTGAGTGGATACTGCGGCCCCCTCCCCCACTGAGTGGATACTGCGGCCCCCTGCCCCACTGAGTGGATACTGCGGCCCCCTGCCCCACTGAGTGGATACTGCGGCCCCCTGCCCCACTGAGTGGATACTGCGGCCCCCTGCCCCACTGAGTGGATACTGCGGCCCCCTGCCCCACTGAGTGGATACTGCGGCCCCCTGCCCCACTGAGTGGATACTGCGGCCCCCTGCCCCACTGAGTGGATACTGCGGCCCCTGCCCCACTGAGTGGATACTGCGGCCCCCTGCCCCACTGAGTGGATACTGCGGCCCACTGCCCCACTGAGTGGATACTGCGGCCCCCCTGCCCCACTGAGTGGATACTGCAGCCCCCCCACTGAGTGGATACTGCGGCCCCCTGCCCCACTGAGTGGATACTGCGGCCCCCTGCCCCACTGAGTGGATACTGCGGCCCCCTGCCCCACTGAGTGGATACTGCGGTCCCCCTGCCCCACTGAGTGGATACTGCGGCCCCCTGCCCCACTGAGTGGATACTGCGGCCCCCCACTGAGTGGATACTGCGGCCCCCTGCCCCACTGAGTGGATACTGCGGCCCCCTGCCCCACTGAGTGGATACTGCGGCCCCCTGCCCCACTGAGTGGATACTGCGGCCCTCTGCCCCACTGAGTGGATACTGCGGCCCCCCTGCCCCACTGAGTGGATACTGCGGCCCCCTGCCCCACTGAGTGGATACTGCGGCCCCCTGCCCCACTGAGTGGATACTGCGGCCCCCTGCCCCACTGAGTGGATACTGCGGCCCCCTGCCCCACTGAGTGGATACTGCGGCCCCCTGCCCCACTGAGTGGATACTGCGGCCCCTCTGCCCCACAGAGTGGATACTGCGGCCCCCTGCCCCACTGAGTGGGTACTGCGGGCCCCTGCCCCACTGAGTGGATACTGCGGCCCCCCACTGAGTGGATACTGCGGCCCCCCTGCCCCACTGAGTGGATACTGCGGCCCCCCCACTGAGTGGATACTGCGGCCCCCCTGCCCCACTGAGTGGATACTGCGGCCCCCTGCCCCACTGAGTGGATACTGCGGCCCCCTGCCCCACTGAGTGGATACTGCGGCCCCCCTGCCCCACTGAGTGGATACTGCGGCCCCCTGCCCCACTGAGTGGATACTGCGGCCCCCTGCCCCACTGAGTGGATACTGCGGCCCCCCCACTGAGTGGATACTGCGGCCCCCCACTGAGTGGATACTGCGGCCCCCCTGCCCCACTGATTGGATACTGCGGCCCCCCACTGAGTGGATACTGCGGCCCCCTGCCCCACTGAGTGGATACTGCGGCCCCCTGCCCCACTGAGTGGATACTGCGGCCCCCCTGCCCCACTGAGTGGATACTGCGGCCCCCCTGCCCCACTGAGTGGATACTGCGGCCCCCTGCCCCACTGAGTGGATACTGCGGCCCCCTGCCCCACTGAGTGGATACTGCGGCCCCCCACTGAGTGGATACTGCGGCCCCCCTGCCCCACTGAGTGGATACTGCGGCCCCCTGCCCCACTGAGTGGATACTGCAGCCCCCTGCTCCACTGAGTGGATACTGCGGCCCCCCTGCCCCACTGAGTGGATACTGCAGGCCCCCTGCCCACTGAGTGGATACTGCGGTCCCCCTGCCCCACTGAGTGGATACTGCGGTCCCCTGCCCCACTGAGTGGATACTGCGGCCCCCTGCTCCACTGAGTGGATACTGCGGCCCCCCTGCCCCACTGAGTGGATACTGCGGCCCCCTGCCCCACTGAGTGGATACTGCGGCCCCCTGCCCCACTGAGTGGATACTGCGGCCCCCTGCCCCACTGAGTGGATACTGCGGCCCCCTGCCCCACTGAGTGGATACTGCGGCCCCCTGCCCCACTGAGTGGATACTGCGGCCCCCTGCCCCACTGAGTGGATACTGCGGCCCCCTGCCCCACTGAGTGGACACTGCGGCCCCCCTGCCCACTGAGTGGATACTGCGGCCCCCTGCCCCACTGAGTGGATACTGCGGCCCCCCTGCCCCACTGAGTGGATACTGCGGCCCCTCCACTGAGTGGATACTGCGGCCCCTGCCCCACTGAGTGGATACTGCGGCCCCCTGCCCCACTGAGTGGATACTGCGGCCCCCTGCCCCACTGAGTGGATACTGCGGCCCCCTGCCCCACTGAGTGGATACTGCGGCCCCCTGCCCCACTGAGTGGATACTGCGGCCCCCTGCCCCACTGAGTGGATACTGCGGCCCCCTCCCCACTGAGTGGATACTGCGGCCCCCTGCCCACTGAGTGGATACTGCGGCCCCTCACTGAGTGGATACTGCGGCCCCCTGCCCCACTGGTGGATACTGCGGCCCCCTGCCCCACTGAGTGGATACTGCGGCCCCCCACTGAGTGGATACTGCGGCCCCCCCACTGAGTGGATACTGCGGCCCCCCCCCACTGAGTGGATACTGCGGCCCCCCTGCCCCACTGAGTGGATACTGCGGGCCCCCTGCCCCACTGAGTGGATACTGCGGCCCCCCTGCCCCACTGAGTGGATACTGCGGCCCGGGGCCCCACTGAGTGGATACTGCGGCCCCCTGCCCCACTGAGTGGATACTGCGGCCCCCTGTCCCCACTGAGTGGACACTGCGGCCCCCTGCCCCACTGAGTGGATACTGCGGCCCCCCTGTCCCACTGAGTGGATACTGCGGCCCCCTGCCCCACTGAGTGGATACTGCGGCCCCCCCACTGAGTGGATACTGCGGCCCCCCTGCCCCACTGAGTGGATACTGCGGCCCCCCACTGAGTGGATACTGCGGCCCCCTGCCCCACTGAGTGGATACTGCGGCCCCCTGCCCCACTGAGTGGATACTGCGGCCCCCTGCCCCACTGAGTGGATACTGCGGCCCCCTGCCCCACTGAGTGGATACTGCGGCCCCCTGCCCCACTGAGTGGATACTGCGGCCCCCTGCCCCACTGAGTGGATACTGCGGCCCCCTGCCCCACTGAGTGGATACTGCGGCCCCCTGCCCCACTGAGTGGATACTGCGGCCCCCTGCCCCACTGAGTGGATACTGCGGCCCCCTGCCCCACTGAGTGGATACTGCGGCCCCCTGCCCCACTGAGTGGATACTGCGGCCCCCCCACTGAGTGGATACTGCGGCCCCCTGCCCCACTGAGTGGATACTGCGGCCCCCTGCCCCACTGAGTGGATACTGCGGCCCCCTGCCCCACTGAGTGGATACTGCGGCCCCCTGCCCCACTGAGTGGATACTGCGGCCCCCTGCCCCACTGAGTGGATACTGCGGCCCCCTGCCCCACTGAGTGGATACTGCGGCCCCCCACTGAGTGGATACTGCGGCCCCCCTGCCCCACTGAGTGGATACTGCGGCCCCCCTGCCCCACTGAGTGGATACTGCGGCCCCCCCACTGAGTGGATACTGCGGCCCCCCTACCCCACTGAGTGGATACTGCGGCCCCCTGCCCCACTGAGTGGATACTGCGGCCCCCTGCCCCACTGAGTGGATACTGCGGCCCCTGCCCCACTGAGTGGATCCTGCGGCCCCCCTGCCCCACTGAGTGGATACTGCGGCCCCCTGCCCACTGAGTGGATACTGCGGCCCCCTGCCCCACTGAGTGGATACTGCGGCCCCCTGCCCCACTGAGTGGATACTGCGGCCCCCCCACTGAGTGGATACTGCGGCCCCCTGCCCCACTGAGTGGATACTGCGGCCCCCCCACTGAGTGGATACTGCGGCCCCCTGCCCCACTGAGTGGATACTGCGGCCCCCCTGCCCCACTGAGTGGATACTGCGGCCCCCCTGCCCCACTGAGTGGATACTGCGGCCCCCTGCCCCACTGAGTGGATACTGCGGCCCCCCTGCCCCACTGAGTGGATACTGCGGCCCCCCCACTGAGTGGATACTGCGGCCCCCCTGCCCCACTGAGTGGATACTGCGGCCCCCCACTGAGTGGATACTGCGGCCCCCTGCCCCACTGAGTGGATACTGCGGCCCCCCTGCCCCACTGAGTGGATACTGCGGCCCCTGCCCCACTGAGTGGATACTGCGGCCCCTGCCCCACTGAGTGGATACTGCGGCCCCCTGCCCCACTGAGTGGATACTGCGGCCCCCTGCCCCACTGAGTGGATACTGCGGCCCCCTGCCCCACTGAGTGGATACTGCGGCCCCCTGCCCCACTGAGTGGATACTGCGGCCCCCTGCCCCACTGAGTGGATACTGCGGCCCCCTGCCCCACTGAGTGGATACTGCGGCCCCCTGCCCCACTGAGTGGATACTGCGGCCCCCTGCCCCACTGAGTGGATACTGCGGCCCCCGCCCACTGAGTGGATACTGCGGCCCCGCCCCACTGAGTGGATACTGCGGCCCCCCACTGAGTGGATACTGCGGCCCCCTGCCCCACTGAGTGGATACTGCGGCCCCCCTGCCCCACTGAGTGGATACTGCGGCCCCCTGCCCCACTGAGTGGATACTGCGGCCCCCCCCACTGAGTGGATACTGCGGCCCCCTGCCCCACTGAGTGGATACTGCGGCCCCCTGCCCCACTGAGTGGATACTGCGGCCCCCTGCCCCACTGAGTGGATACTGCGGCCCCCTGCCCCACTGAGTGGATACTGCGGCCCCCTGCCCCACCTGAGTGGATACTGCGGCCCCCTGCCCCACTGGGTGGATACTGCAGCCCCCTACCCCACTGAGTGGATACTGCGGCCCCCTGCCCCACTGAGTGGATACTGCGGCCCCCTGCCCCACTGAGTGGATACTGCGGCCCCCTGCCCCACTGAGTGGATACTGCGGCCCCCTGCCCCACTGAGTGGATACTTCGGCCCCCTGCCCCACTGAGTGGATACTGCGGCCCCCTGCCCCACTGAGTGGATACTGCGGCCCCCCACTGAGTGGATACTGCGGCCCCCTGCCCCACTGAGTGGATACTGCGGCCCCCTGCCCCACTGAGTGGATACTGCGGACCCCCTGCCCCACTGAGTGGATACTGCGGCCCCCTGCCCCACATGAGTGGATACTGCGGCCCCCCCCACTGAGTGGATACTGCGGCCCCCCCACTGAGTGATACTGCGGCCCCCCACTGAGTGGATACTGCGGCCCCCTGCCCCACTGAGTGGATACTGTGGCCCCCTGCCCCACTGAGTGGATACTGCGGCCCCCTGCCCCACTGAGTGGATACTGTGGCCCCCTGCCCCACTGAGTGGATACTGCGGCCCCCTGCCCCACTGAGTGGATACTGCGGCCCCCTGCCCCACTGAGTGGATACTGCGGCCCCCCCACTGAGTGGATACTGCGGCCCCCTGCCCCACTGAGTGGATACTGCGGCCCCCTGCCCCACTGAGTGGATACTGCGGCCCCCTGCCCCACTGAGTGGATACTGCGGCCCCCTGCCCCACTGAGTGGATACTGCGGCCCCCCTGCCCCACTGAGTGGATACTGCGGCCCCCCCACTGAGTGGATACTGCGGCCCCCTGCCCCACTGAGTGGATACTGCGGCCCCCTGCCTCACTGAGTGGATACTGCGGCCCCCTGCCCCACTGAGTGGATACTGCGGCCCCCTGCCCCACTGAGTGGATACTGCGGCCCCCCACTGAGTGGATACTGCGGCCCCCTGCCCCACTGAGTGGATACTGCGGCCCCCCACTGAGTGGATACTGCGGCCCCCTGCCCCACTGAGTGGATACTGCGGCCCCCCTGCCCCACTGAGTGGATACTGCGGCCCCCCACTGAGTGGATACTGCGGCCCCCTGCCCCACTGAGTGGATACTGCGGCCCCTGCCCCACTGAGTGGATACTGCGGCCCCCTGCCCCACTGAGTGGATACTGCGGCCCCCTGCCCCACTGAGTGGATACTGCGGCCCCCCGCCCCACTGAGTGGATACTGCGGCCCCCTGCCCCACTGAGTGGATACTGCGGCCCCCTGCCCCACTGAGTGGATACTGCGGCCCCCTGCCCCACTGAGTGGATACTGCGGCCCCCTGCCCCACTGAGTGGATACTGCGGCCCCCTGCCCCACTGAGTGGATACTGCGGCCCCCTGCCCCACTGAGTGGATACTGCGGCCCCCTGCCCCACTGAGTGGATACTGCGGCCCCCTGCCCCACTGAGTGGATACTGCGGCCCCTGCCCCACTGAGTGGATACTGCGGCCCCCTTCCCCACTGAGTGGATACTGCGGCCCCCCACTGAGTGGATACTGCGGCCCCCTGCCCACTGAGTGGATACTGCGACCCCCCTGCCCCACTGAGTGGATACTGCGGCCCCCTGCCCCACTGAGTGGATACTGCGGCCCCCTGCCCCACTGAGTGGATACTGCGGCCCCCTGCCCCACTGAGTGGATACTGCGGCCCCCTGCCCCACTGAGTGGATACTGCGGCCCCCCCACTGAGTGGATATTGCGGCCCCCTGCCCCACTGAGTGGATACTGCGGCCCCTGCCCCACTGAGTGGATACTTGCGGCCCCCTGCCCCACTGAGTGGATACTGCGGCCCCCTGCCCCACTGAGTGGATACTGCGGCCCCCTGCCCCACTGAGTGGATACTGCAGCCCCCCACTGAGTGGATACTGCGGCCCCCCACTGAGTGGATACTGCGGCCCCCTGCCCCACTGAGTGGATACTGCGGCCCCCCTGCCACACTGAGTGGATACTGCGGCCCCCTGCCACACTGAGTGGATACTGCGTCCCCCTGCCCCACTGAGTGGATACTGCGGCCCCCTGCCCCACTGAGTGGATACTGCGGCCCACTGCCCCACTGAGTGGATACTGCGGCCCCCCACTGCGTGGATACTGCGGCCCCCTGCCCCACTGAGTGGATACTGCGGCCCCCTGCCCCACTGAGTGGATACTGCGGCCCCCTGCCCCACTGAGTGGATACTGCGGCCCCCCTGCCCCACTGAGTGGATACTGCGGCCCCCTGCCCCACTGAGTGGATACTGCGGCCCCCTGCCCCACTGAGTGGATACTGCACCATGAATTGGCGCCTGTCAGTCTCAGCCGAATTCTGCGAAGGTTGAAAGAAACCTCAGGTCCCAGCACCCAACCGGGGCCACTCCGCCGGATGGGGAATTCTGATCGCCTTGACACGGGGGGGGGGGGGGGGTGTGGGGGGTTCCTTGGCGGTCAACGATCGGAATTATTTTATTTGTGGCCTTACCATCCTGGGAAACGAGACCTTAGGGGCCCTCGGGGCAATAACCAGGGAATTATCTCAACTCAGGTTGGTTGCCATGCAGAACCGGTATGCTCTTGACTATCTCACCTGCATCTTTGTGGGCATGGCCATCCTTAAATGCATGATGGGTAAAATGCAGGGTGCGCTGGAACAGATAGCCGCCCCGAGAGCATTGACTGTTAGGATCCACGAGCATGCTGCGGCCGATGGGGTGCTGCAGTAGGATTTAGAAATGCAGCAACGAGTTTTCTTAGCTGAGGGGCCATAACTACAGATAGGAATGATGGGTTATCATGAAATGATAAAAGGAGGGAATGAGGAAGTGAGCAATAGGGTGGACAGTAGGACCCTGATGGTAATGTGTTCACAGACAGAACAAAGGACAGAGCACAGCATGGCTCAGGGGGGATGGTAACCTCGTGGTGAGCATGCTGAAAAGGATGCTGGGGTTACAATGCAAAGTGACCAATTAGGATATAGAGCCAGGTCAGGAGGTATACAGAATGACCAATGGGAAGCTTATATTTAAATCTTCCTGTGATTTTGAATATATTTGTAGAAAGGCTTTTGTGCTCGCTCTCTCTTACTCCTGGCTGCTACAGAAGACAGTGTGTGTGTCCTGTAGCTATGGATTGATGCAGCCTTGCAAGTTAGTTATTATTAAATGATACGATACCTGCAAATCCATCTCAGATTTTATTGAATGTAGACTGACAGCAAATTAACCAGGAATTAACATTGACAGAGGCAGATGATGACCTAGATAATTGGATCGTGTTGGGTAGAGTCCCGACTGCACCTGTAGCATTGTCTGCACTAATTCCAGAACCACCAGGGTAGCATAATTTATATCCAGTCGCTGCTTCCCAGATTTAAATCATGCCAGCATCTCCAGTCCCTTCGCTTGATAGTTTGGGTCCCATTGCTGCTCCTTCACCGTCTGTTAGAGTAGGGGAGCTCTGTTCTACAAGCCTAGTTAGCTCCAGGACCCAGGACAATGGCAAAGGGGCCTGATCCTATTCACAAACAATTACGCATACCAACTAGATCCCTTACGGCCAATATGATAGGACAGAAAAGTATGAAAACACAGAGTGAGGACGGGAATGGTTCTGAGGAGCCGGACCCCCACCCCCCCCCCCCCTATCGGAGGAGAAGGGCGTCGAAGTCTTTGAAGAGCCAGAGGAATCCGCTAATGAGGCTCCGAGACAGTTGCCGATTAGGAAAATACCCAACCCTGATGCTGCAACAGCAGCAGCCCAGCCCACGATAGACGTTTATCTCCTATGGGGACCCAGTGAGATGATGGCTATGCTGGATGCAATCCCAGACAGGAAGGAATCCCCTGCTGCTTTCGTGGACTATCTGAGAACTACCATCTCAGTTTATCAAGCTGATTCTAGGGACCTAGGGGGCCTAGTCCAGCAGGTTTTGATCGCAGCAGAGTACTGCATTCATCTCAACCACTTGAATTATTCTAGCCACGCCGCACTTCAGCAAGCCCGTGCCTTGGACGATGATAGACGGGCACAAGCACTGAATCCGTTGAATGCCACATTGCAAAAGCCCGTAAACATCTCTGCTATCTGAGACCTCAAACCTAAAAAGCTGAGGAGCTACAGGAATTTCTGGAACGCTTTAATGAAATCTACCGTGTGCAGTCAGACAACTCGCTGTACCAAAATGGTCAGAATTCCCCTAAACATTGTGCTATTTTAATGCATTGCCTACCACCTTCCGTGGCTACTGCCGTGAAATGTAATAACATGAATTGGACAGAGAACGACTCTTCCCAGATACCACTGGCACTTTTATTTGAAGGTGGGTACAGGCCAGGAAAGAGGCTCAGTTACAAAGATTAAGACTGAGTATGTAATGAAAAAGGATTATGTGAGACCCCAACCAGCGGCAGATACAGTGGCTTACCAGCTGGAACCCCAACATTGTGACTTTGTGTGGGCGGATCAACACGGGGGAGGATATCAAACCCACCCAAATGGACCCTCAGCCCCTCTTTATGGCCCACCGTAGGCAACAACAGCTTTACATCTGCCGCCCCCTCTGAGGGGCCATTGGTCTACTGGGAAAAGAGGACGGGGTAGATATAGAGGTAACAATGCATGTTGTCATTGTGGCCATACAGATCACTGGCATCAGGAATGCCCCTTTGAAAGACGGGCAGCAGAAGGAGACTACCCGACCCAAAGGAGGGGGTACCAACCAAGGGGAGGACAGACGAGGTACACCGACGTTTCCCAGGCAAACCCTTTCCCAACACAAGATTGACGAGCTAATTGAGTCATACGGACTCTCCAATTGGACAGAGAACCTATTATCTCCCTGCAGATAGGCGATCAACATCAACCATTTGTAATCGACACTGGAGCAGCCATGTCTTCAGTGCAATCAGAACTTCAACTACCCACTATCCGACCACACCCAGCATTTGTCAGGATTTCAAGGCCAGGTGTGTGAGTATCCTATTTCTGAATCTGTGACAGTCACGTATGAAAATAAGTCTAAAGATCATCGGTTTGTGGTGACTACTGGATTGGACTGGAACTTGTTGGCCAGATGTTTACTGTGTATCTTCCAGCAGCAGCTCGAGTGCGGGGATGAAGGGGTAGCGGTTCAATCGTGGAGGATGAGACAACAGTGCTGTATTTCTGTCATGCCACAGTGGTGGACATTAGACATTGAACATTCACTGTACCACGTTACACTGGCCTATGACAGAACCGGACAGAACAGGGAGTTGGAGGACAAATACCGGCCGTTAATTGGGACGGGATGGCCAGTCAAGATTACAGCCACAGTCACGGGACATGAAGGCACAGCCGATTTTGTTACAATACCACCACATTTATGGCTACAGTCACATTCTGTAGGCCCTCACATTACACGTCAAGTCCAAGACCAATACCATGCCAAGGGTCTGGGGCCTATGGTAAGGAGGGCAGTGGATCATTCAGATCCAACAGAGTACGCACTTCAAGTCTTGCCAGACGGCACTTCCATAAAATATTTTGAGGTCCCTGAAACGATGAACACTCGTCTTCAGCATCATCTGGGACGTGACGTTTTGGAATATGTCAGCCCGCAGGTCTGGGCAGAATGCCCATCACAAGTGGGACAAACACATGTTACACCCATTAAGGTAACGATGAAGGACAATGTAACGCTGCCTTCCATTCGGCAATACCCCCTGAAACCCCAAGCTGCCACGTCTATAGACAAATTAATCCGAGAACTGTTGCAACAGGGTATTCTGGTCCCTTGCCAATCAGAATGTAGCACCCCCATACTCGCAGTGCCCAAACCAGGCAAACCAGACCAGTACCGGATAGCACAGGATTTACGTTATATCAATGTCATCGTGCAGCCGTTACATCCTCTCGTCCCTAATCCCGCCCACATACTGGCTCAAATTCCAGCTCAAGCCCGGATCTGTGCTATAGTTGACCTCCAGCACGCTTTCTTTGCCCTTCCGCTCGCATCTGAAAGCAACTATTTGTTTTTTTTTTAATTTAGATTAGCCAATTATTTTTTCCAATTAAGGGGCAATTTAGCGTGGCCAATCCACCTACTTTGCACATTTTTGGGTTGTGGGGGCGAAACCCACGCAGACACGGGGAGAACGTGCCAACTCCACACGGACAGTGACCCAGAGCCGGGATCGAACCTGGGACCTCAGCGCCGTGAGGCGGTTGTGCTAACCACTAGGCCACCGTGCTGCCCCAGCAACTATTTGTTTGCCTTCACTTATAATTAATAGGGCTGTTAAGAAGGCATATGGTGTGCTGGCCTTTATCAGTAGGGGTATTGAGTTTCGGAGCCACAAGGTCATGCTGCAGCTGTACATAACTCTGGTGCGGCCGCTCCTGGAGTACTGCGTGCAGTTCTGGTCACCACATTATAGGAAGGATGTGGAAGCTTTGGAAAGGGTTCAGAGGAGATTTACAAGGATGTTGCCTGGTATGGAGAGAAGGTCTTAAGAGGAAAGGCTCAGGGAATTGAGGTTGTTTTCGTTAGAGAGGAGAAGGCTGAGAGGTGACTTAATAGAGACATATAAGATAGTCAGAGGGTTAGATAGGGTGGACAGTGAGAGTCTTTTTCCTCTGATGGTGATGACCAACACGAGGGGACATAGCTTTAAATTGAGGGGAGATAGATACAGGACAGATGTCAGAGGGAGTTTCTTTACACAGAAAGTAGTAGGGGTGTGGAACGCCCTGCCTGTAACAGTAGTAGACTCGCCAACTTTAACGGCATTTAAGTGGTGACTGGATAGACATATGGATGAAAATGGAATAGTGTAGGTCCGATAGGCTTCAGATGGTTTCACAGGTCGGCGCAACATCGAGGGCCGAAGGGCCCGTACTGCGCTGTCGTGTTCTCTGTTCTATGTTCTACAATGGACAGCAGTGTACCTGGACCCGACTGCCTCAGGGGTTCCTCAACTCACCTACTCTCTTCTCCAGATGTCTGCAGACCCAACTCCAGGCCCTGACGTTGGAGCATGGTTCCACTCTAGTTCAGTATGTTGATGACCTATTGGTAGCGAGTCCCGATGAGCCCAGTAACAGGGATGATGTGATCCAGTTATTAAACCACCTAGCCTCGTTGGGTTACGTTGTTTCATAGTCAAAGGTCCTGGTGGCTCAGACAAAGGTCAAGTTCTGAGGGGTGTTACTTACAGCCACAGACAGAAGTCTCGAACCCAGTAGGCTTGAACCCATATGCCAATTCCCCGCCCCTACCACAGCCAAGGAGGTCCGTCATTGGCTGGGTATGGTGAATTATTGTAGGCAGTGGATACCGAACATCGCTGTCTATACAAAGCTGCTGATGCCTGACACTAGCGAAGGGGGGGATTATACTCTCACCACCGAGGCACTCGAGGGCTTCCGTTGGCTGAAGCAGGCCTTGTTAGAAGCACCGGCACTCGGCAGGCCCCTGTACGACCGACCGTTCCAGATATACTGTACTGTTCTGGAAGGGTGTTCAACAGCGGTACTCACCCAGCAACATGGGGATAAGCACCGGCCTGTGGCATATTACTCTTCCAAACTGCATCCAGTGGCGTTGGGCCACCCTGTTTGTACGGGGCCTATACAAACGGTCAGACCCCGGTTAACGTTTGTAATGAACGAGCAGATTGTGCAGCGCGGACAGCCGCGCAAACTCAGCAAGTGATGGTGCCTAAAATGTTAACTCAGACTAAACGTTCTGCAATAAATAGGTCTGCCTGACAAGCCAACGCCAACCATCCAAGACGTGATAAGGATACAGGAGGACGCTCCTGTGAGTGATAAACAACTGTGGAAACGGTTAGGTTGTACATATGATTCTGTTTCTACTTTATGGACCACTCCAGCACATCAGGCTAGTGTACTAGCATTATGGGTCATCGAATGTGTACACTTTGCAACTCATTGTGGGGCTCGGGGGACGAGTGATTTGTTACTGGACACTTGGTGGCAGCCTGAAATGCAGGGTCTGGCCCAGAGTATCAGTAATGGGTAGAGTATCAGATGGATTACATTGAATTGGAACGATGTCAATGTTATAAATATGTTTTGGTCATTGTGGATGTTTTCAGCAAATGGGTTGAGGCGTATCCGACTACCGGTAATAAAGCTGTTACTGTGGTCACAGTTCTGATGCGTGAAATCATTCCCCGGTACAGCATACCAGCCCAGTTCAGTTCTGATAACGGGCCTCATTTTATTGGACAGATTAACAAGGAGTTCTGCTCCCAGTTGGGGCAGACGCCAGCAGTTAAACTGTGCGGACAGACCGCAGGCAGCCGGGTTGGTTGAGAGGCACGATCAGACCCTCAAAACTAAATTGGCTAAATTAAGAACGGACACGGGGCCGACATGGCTTAAGTTGCTCCCCGTTGCCCTCATTCAGCTGTGGGTTACACCTGCAGGATCGGCCTGGCTCTCTCCTGCCGAGTCTTTTCCGGCAGGCCCATTAGAACTCCCGGGAACCTGCCTGTTCCCAGATTGGTCCAGTTTCACCATCTGACTAAAGAAAGGACTAAATATGTTCTAGCCCTCACTAACGCCCTCAAGGAGCTCCATGGCCAGGTCCGCGCAGCTCACTCGTCACCGTCCCTATTACATAGCTCGCTCTCAGTGCAGCCTGGTCGTTATGTCATGGTCAAAAACATTGGACTCGGAAAGGGTCAGAGCCACGATGGGAGGGGCCTTTCCAAGTTCTCCTCACCACCCCCACTGCAGTTAAAGTGGAGGGGCGGAGTGTTTGGGTCCACCTCCACCACTGTAAAAGGTCGGTCACTAACCTGCCTCCCTTCCCCAGCGCTATTTTACAGGTGTGAAGCATGATGGGGTGGCTACACGCCGCTTGTGTGATCTTCGGCATCGCCTCGCTTGGAGTGACATCGGCGGCGGAAATGGAACAGGGGAATTTCATCTACATCTGTAACCCCAACCGAAGTACCCGGACATTCCACCTCTGCAAAGGTGACGTTCTTCGCTGCCCCCATATACGAGGACGTGGTATCGGCTCATGGAAGGTCATCCGGTTAACGGACCAGGCAGGAATTATGAAGCAATTGCACCGGTCCCAACGATGGGAAGGGAAGACTGCATGGACATCACCTTGTTTTTGGAGTATATGTAAAGTTGATTTTGGATTTGTTAACCTTGGTGCCTTACAGGTAAAATCAGACTGTGAGGAGGGGGTAGGAAGAGGTTGTGAGTGAGAGAGAGAGGGACTAGACAGAGGAAGGGCTGTGTAAGGAGGGAGGTACAACTAGACGTAGGTTATCAGGAGATGTACTTAATTTATTTAGGACCCGGAATGAGGGAACCCTGGACGGTATGAATCTCTTCTAGATTTACCACCGCTTGTATGGCCAGGGGAGGGTTGTCTGCTACCCAAACCCCACATCGGTGTCTAGGTTATTTTCTGTTTCACCGCTTTGGGGCACTCCCCAAACTGTGGTTCATTGTCAGCGTTCCGATCCACCGCCCGAGCAAGTTACTCTTCCTTACGATCAGGGTTCGGCCCCACCGGCTATTCACCTTCCCCTTCCTCAGGATAATTCCCACTCTCAGTAGGATAAGCTTCGATGGTGGAGGGCGTATATACCTAGCCCCTTCACTCCCAATAGAGATTCCCGGCCGTACGAGAATTGTTTCAGCAGTGAGAGGTACGGCGGTTTGCTGGTAGAGATGAAAATGAATATAACATGTCTGTTCTCCACTTGTACTGATCCAAAGTGTTGCATAACCCTGACATCAGGTCAATGCGCCTGTTACAATGCCACTTGTGTCCCGCTGACGCCAGGGCTCCAGCTCCTTTGTGGCTGGGCGAATGTCTCTCATATCACTGTTGGGTCTAGGGCATTCCGCATTGCTATGACGCCCGAATGGGCTTTCCAAAGCTGGATGAAATGGGCTACTGGGGGTTCCCTACTCAATCAATATACTGATTGTGATGCTAGCCTGTACTCGGAGCAAGGATACTACTTTTTCTTTAATGGTACAGCCACCAATGTTTTCTCACCCCCATTTCCCCGCCAAATTGCTATCGGGACTCTCGTCCCCACCACAGTCACCTGCCCCACTGAGTGGATACTGCGGCCCCCTGCCCCACTGAGAGGATACTGCGGTCCCCTACCCCACTGAGTGGATACTGCGGCCCCCTGCCCCACTGAGTGGATACTGCGGCCCCCTGCCCCACTGAGTGGATACTGCGGCCCCCTGCCCCACTGAGTGGATACAGCGGCCCCCTGCCCCACTGTGGATACTGCGGCCCCCTGCCCCACTGAGTGGATACTGCGGCCCCCTGCCCCACTGAGTGGATACAGCGGCCCCCTGCCCCACTGTGGATACTGCGGCCCCCTGCCCCACTGAGTGTATACTGCGACCCCCCACTGAGTGGATACTGCGGCCCCCTGCCCCACTGAGTGGATACTGCGGTCCCCCTGCCCCACTGAGTGGATACTGCTGCCCCCTGCCCCACTGAGTGGATACTGCGGCCCCCTGCCCCACTGAGTGGATACTGCTGCCCCCTGCCCCACTGAGTGGATACTGCGGCCCCCTGCCCCACTGAGTGGATACTGCGGCCCCCTGCCCCACTGAGTGGATACTGCGGCCCCCTGCCCCACTGAGTGGATACTGCGGCCCCCTGCCCCACTGAGTGGAAACTGCGGCCCCCCACTGAGTGGATACTGCGGCCCCCTGCCCCACTGAGTGGATACTGCGGCCCCCTGCCCCACTGAGTGGATACTGCGGCCCCCTGCCCCACTGAGTGGATACTGCGGCCCCCTGCCCCACTGAGTGGATACTGCGGCCCCCTGCCCCACTGAGTGGAAACTGCGGCCCCCCACTGAGTGGATACTGCGGCCCCCTGCCCCACTGAGTGGAAACTGCGGCCCCCTGCCCCACTGAGTGGAAACTGCGGCCCCCCACTGAGTGGATACTGCGGCCCCCCTGCCCCACTGAGTGGATACTGCGGCCCCCCTGCCCCACTGAGTGGATACTGCGGCCCCCTGCCCCACTGAGTGGATAGTGCGGCCCCCTGCCCCACTGAGTGGATACCGCGGCCCCCCTGCCCCACTGAGTGGATACCGCGGTCCCCTGCCCCACTGAGTGGATACTGCGGCCCCCTGCCCCACTGAGTGGATACTGCGGCCCCCTGCCCCACTGAGTGGATACTGCACCATGAATTGGCGCGCCGGTCAGTCTCAGCCGAATTCTGCGAAGGTTGGAAGAAACCTCAGGTTCCAGCACCCAACCCGGGCCACTCCGCCGGATGGGGAATTCTGAACGCCTTGACACTGGGGGTGTGGGGGGTTCCATGGCGGTCAACGATCGGAATTATTTTATTTGTGGCCTTACCATCCTTTGCAACGAAACCTTAGGGGCCCTCGGGGCAATAACCAGGGAATTATCTCAACTCAGGTTGGTTGCCATGCGGAACCGGTATGCTCTTGACTATCTCACCTGCATCTTTGTGGGCATGGCCATCCTTAAATGCATGATGGGTAAAATGCAGGGAGCGCTGGAACAGATAGCCTCCCCTAGAGCATTGACTGTTAGGATCCACGAGCATGCAGCGGCCGATGGGGTGCTACAGTAGGATTTAGAAATGCAGCAACAAGTCTTCTTAGCTGAGGGGCCATAACTACAGCTAGGAATGATGGGTTCTCATGAAATGATAAAAGGAGGGAATGGGGAAGTGAACAAACGAAGGGGGTGGACCGCAGGACCCTGAGGGTACTGTGTTCACAGACAGAGAACAAAGGGATGGAGGGGAGCTTTGTCTCGTGGTGAGCATGCTGAAAAGGATGCTGGGTTTACAATGCAAAGTGACCAATTAGGATATAGGGCCAGGTCAGGAGGTGTATAGAATGACCAATGGGAAGCTTATATGTGAATCTTACTGTGATTTTGAATATATCTGTAGAGACCCTTTGTCCTCGGTCTCTCTCTTTATTCTGGGCTCTCAGAAGACAGTGTGTGTGTCCTGAGGTCCTATGGATTGAGTCAGCCTTGCAAGTTAGTTATTATTAAATGATATGATACCTGCAAATCCATCTCAGATTTTATTGAATCTAGATTGACAGCAAATTAACCAGGAATCAACAACCCAAGCCGGAATCGAACCTGGGACCCTGGAGCTGTGAAGCAATTGTGCTATCCACAATGCTGCCGTGCTGCCCGAAATGCTAACGTGCTGTCCATCGGTAAATTTTCACCTACCAACTGGTCCAACTCCGCCCGTTCAGCCTCCTCCTTATGGGCCTGAATTGAGATGGATTCCCCCCAATAACAGCCTTCAGTGCCTCCCACACCACCCCTGCCAAAACCTCACCCATATCATTGCTCTTCATGTATCTACAAATGGTCTCCCTCAGCCGCTCACACGCCTCCTCCTCCGCTAACAGTCCCACATCCAGCCTCCATTGCGGGCGCTGGGACTTTCCTTTGTTAACTCGCAGGCCTACCCAGTGCGGGGCGTGGCCTGACACCAATATTGCTGAATATTCAGCATCCACCACCTCAGCCAGCAGCGTTTTGTCCAACGCAAAGCAGTCTATCCGGGAATACACCTTATGGACATGGAAGTAGAATTAAAACTCCTTACTCCTTGGCCTCCCAAATCTCCACGGATCGACCCTCCCCACCCCGCCCCCATTAGCTCTGATGCACAATCAGTGGACACGAAACGAAGGAATAGTCCGAAGCGATGGCTTTAATCAGCAAGGTGTGTCCAGCAGCAGGAATACAGAAATGACCTGGCTGCTGGGGTACACGGGTTCTTATACCCCGCCTCGTAGGCGGAGCACCCTTCCTCTCGACAAATGGGAATACAGAGGTCACGATACTTGGGCCAATGGGCAGTGAGCCCTCTGCTCCAATGGCAGCTCACACTCCCGGGTACCGTAATACCCCTAGTCATACTACCACAAGCTCCATGAACCCACTGGAGCCCCGTGGCCATAGCTGACACCTTCCCTGACAGAGAACACGACCGGTCCAAACTTGGATCAAGGACGGTGTTGAAATCTCCCCCCATACTCGGTCGATGTGAATCTAGGTCCGAGATCTTCCCCAGTTCCCGTCTCACAAACGCAGGAGAAGGTCTCGGTCCCATGGGCCAGGGCGTCCGTCACGTCGAAGGTGACAGTGGCCCTGGGGAGGGTCGCTCGCCCCGACATCAGGGGTTTAACCGCGATGCCCCCGGTACAGGAGGAAGGTGCTGTGAGGGTCCTCAATGCCCCCCCCTCACACACCAACCTCACCGTGTCCCCCACTTGGAATGTCATGTTGACACTGTCGAGGTAGAGGTAGGGATTCGTCAATCTGCCTCCAATGATCAGAGACGGAGAGAGAGAACGAGGGAGAGAGAGAGAGAGAGACGGAGAGAGAGAACGAGGGAGAGAGAGAGAGAGGGAGGGAGGGAGGTTCAGAACTTTCCAATATCACTCCCAGGCTCTACTCCCTCCCCATCTCTGTAACCTCCTCCAGCCTCTACAATTCTCATCCTCCTGTTCAAATCCCTCCCTCGCTCTCCTCCCTATCTCTGTAACATCCTTCAGCCCCTACAATTCTCATCCTTCGCTTCAAATCCCTCCCTCGCTCTCCTCCCTATCTCTGTAACATCCTCCAGCCCCTACAATTCTCATCCTTCGGTTAAAATCCCTCCCTCGCTCTCCTCCCTATCTCTCCAACCTCCTCCAGCCTCTACAATTCTCATCCTTCGGTTCAAATTCCTCCCTCGCTCTCCTCCCTATCTCTGTAACATCCTCCAGCCCCTACAATTCTCATCCTCCTGTTCAAATCCCTCCCTCCCTCTCCTCCCTCCCTATCTCTGTAACCTCCTCCAGCCCCTACAATTTCCATCCTCCTGTTCAAATCGCTCCCTCGCTCCCTCTCCATCTCTGTAACCTCCTCCAGCCACTACAATTCTCATCCTCCTGTTCAAATCCCTCCCTCGCTCCCCCTCCCTCCCTATCTCTGTAACATCCTCCAGCCTCTACAATTATCATCCTTCGGTTCAAATCCCTCCCTCGCTCTCCTCCCTCCCTAACTCTGTAGCCTCCTCCAGTTCCGAAAATGCTGATCCTCCTGTTCTAATCCCTCCCTCGCTCCACCTCGCTCCCTATCTCTGGAACATCCTCCAGCCCCTACAATTTCCATCCTCCTTTTCAAATCCCACCCTCCCTCCCTATCTCTGTAACCTCCTCCAGCCCCTACACATCTCGTCCTCCTGTTCAAATCCCTCCCACGCTCTCCTCTCTATCTCTGTAACCTCCTCCAGACCCGACTTTTCTCAACATCCTGTTCAAATCGCTCTCTCGCTCCCTCTCTATCTCTGTAACCTCCTCCAGCCCCTGGAGTTTTCATCCTCCTGTTCAAAACCCTCCCTCGCCCCCTCCCTATCTCTGTAACCTCCACCAGCCCCAACAATTCTCATCCTCCTGTTCAAATCCCTCCCTCGCCTCCCTCCCTCCCTATCTCTGGAACCTCCTCCAGCTCCTACAATTCTCATCCTCCTGTTCAAATCCCTCCCTCGCCTCCCTCGCTCCCTATCTCTGTAATCTCCTCCAGCTCCTACAATTCTCATCCTCCTGTTCAAATCCCTCCCTCGCCTCCCTCCCTTCCTATCTCTGTAATCTCTTCCAGCTCCTACAGTTCTCATCCTCCTGTTCAAATCCGTCCCTCGTTCCCACTCCCTCCCTCTCTTTGTAACCTCCACCAGCCCCTATATTTCTCATCCTCCTGTTCAAAGTCCTCCCTCGCTCCATCCTCCCTCCCTATCACTCTAACCTCCACCAGCCCCTACATTTCTCATCCTCCTGTTCAAATCCCTCCCTCACCCCCTCGCTCCCTATCTCTGAAACCTCCTCCAGCACCTACAATTCCCATCCTCTTATTCAAATTCATCCCTTATTAACCCTCCCTCCCTATCTCTGTAACTACCTCCAGCTCCTACAATTCTCATCTTCCTGTTCAAATCCCTCCCTTCCTCCCTCCCTCCCTATCTCTGTTACGTCCTACAGCCACTACAATTCTCATCCACATGTTCAAATCCCTCCCTTGCCTCCCCCTCCCTATTTCTGTAACCTCCTCCATCTCCTACAATTCTCATCCTCCTGTTCCATTACCTCCCTCGCTCCCTCCTTCCCTATCTATGTAACCTCATCCAGCAGCTACAATTCTCATCATCCCGTTCAAATCCCGACCTCGCCCCTTCCATCCCTATCTCTGTAACCTTCTCCAGCCCCGACAATACGCATCCTTCTGTTCAAATCCCTCTCTCGTTCATCCTCCCTATTTCTGTAACCTCCTCTATCTCCTACAATTCTCATCCTCCTGTTCCATTACCTCCCTCGCCCCCTCCTTCCCTATCAATGTAACCTCCTCCAGCCCCTACAATTCTCCTCCTTCTGTTCAAATGCCTCTCTTGTTCATCCTCCCTCCCTATCTCTGTAACCTCCACCAGCCCTGCAAATCTCATCCACCTGTACAAATCCCTCTGTCGCCCCCTCCCTCCCTCCCTTTCTCTGTAACCTCATCCAGCCCTGCAAATCTCATCCTCCTGTTCAAATCCCTCCCTCGTTCATCCTCCTTCCCTATCTCTGTAAAGTCCTGAAACCCCTACAATACTCCTCCTCCTGTTTAAATCCCTCGCTGGCTTCCCTCCTTATCTCTGTAACTTCCTCCAGCTCCTACAGTTCTCCTCCTCCTGTTCAATTCCCTCCCTCGCTCACTCCTTCCCTATCTCTCTAACATCTTCAGGCCCCTACAATTCTCATCCTCCTGTTCAATTCCCTCCTTCGCCCCCTCCCTCCCTCCCTATCTCTCTAACCTCTTCAGGCCCCTACAATTCTCCTCCTGTTCAAATCCCCTCTTGCCCGCCTCCCTCCATCACTATCTCTCTAACCTCTTCAGGCCCCTACAATTCTCATCTTCCTGTTCAATTCCCTCCTTTACTCACTCCTTCCCTATCCCTCCACATACTTGTTTGCCCCAATCCATAGAACCATGGAATCCCTAAAGAGCAGGATGAGGCCATTCGGTCCATCGATTCTGCACCAGCCCTCGGACAGAGCACCCTACTTAAGACCACGTCTCCATCCTATCACCACAACCCAGTAACCCGACCTAACCTTTTGTTGACAAAGAAGCAATTTATCCTGGCCAATCCACCCAACCTGCACAGCTTTGGGCTGTGGGATGAAACCGGGGCACCCGGAGGAAACTCACGCAGACACTGAGAGAAAGTGTAAACTTCACACGGACACCCCAAGAGGCCAGAATTGAACCCGGAACCCGGATCTGTAAGGCAGCTGTGTTAACCACTGTGTCACCGTGCTGCCCACGTTGCTTATTACTAGTTTATCGTCTGTTTGCTGATTACTTCCTGCTGTCTCCATGGAGCCACTACTACCAGTGGTTTCCCAACAAACACGGTGGACCGCGCCTGTTTGCATGCTTTGCAGTTCCTTCGCACCCCCACCCACCCCTTTAGTACTTTCCATAGCCTCGGCAGTCTCCTGGGTGACACAGCAGCACAGTGGTTAGCACAGTTGCTTCACAGCTCCAGGGTCCCAGGTTCGATTCCCGGCTTGGGTCACTGCCTGCGCGGAGTCTGCACGTTTCCCCCTGTGTGCGTGGGTTTCCTCCGGGTGCTCCAGTTTCCTCCCACAGTGCAAACATGTGCAGGTTACTTGGATTGGCCGCGTTAAATTGCCGGCAGGTTACGTGGGATTACAGGTGATAGGGTGGCGGAGTGGGCCCGGGTAGGGTGGGTCTTTCAGCGGGTCGGTGCAGACATGATGGGCCGAATGGCCACTTCTACACTGTAGGAATTCAATGTACCACTGCCTCGAGCAGGGCAGATTTTGACTCACCTTCCCTCTCCCTATTCACTCCCATCCCTCTTGCTAATTGCCCAACCCCCTCTCTGCATTCCTATCCCACATTAATCTCCTTCACCGCTCTCTGACCAGCCCGTGTCCTTTTGATGTTTGTTGCTCCGGAGCTGATGCCAGTCTCCATTTCACCGTTCCCACGCTGATCTGATGAATGGCTGTGAGCTCCGATTACCAACTAACAGAAATCCCATCACACGCTGCAGTGAATTCCACGCCTACGGCTTTCTCACCCGGGACAGAGACCTTCCAGGCCCCACCGACAGTCAGTCCTTCCAATCTAAAAAATCAGATCCAGAGTCCATTGAAACATTGAAATGAAAATGGCTTAGTGTCACAAGTGGGCTGGAAATGAAGTGACTGTGAAAAGCCCCTCGTCGCCACTTCCGGCTCCTGTTCGGAGAGGCTGGGGCGATGTTTGAACCGTGCTGCTGGCCTGCCTTGGTCTGCTTCAAAAGCCAGCTCCTTCATCCTGTGCTAAACCAGCCCAACTGGAAGACAATTACTCCCCCCATTACACTCATTCAAATTTTCAAAGATTGCAGATTTCAACTAACAATTCGACATAGAACATAGAACAGTACAGCACAGAACAGGCCCTTCGGCCCTCGATATTGTGCCGAGCAATGATCACCCTACTCAAACCCACGTATCCACCCTATACCCCCAACAACCACCCCCCCACCCCCCACCCCACCCCCCAACCTTACTTTTTAGGACACTACGGGCAATTTATCATGGCCAATCCACCTATCTTGCACATCTTTGGACTGTGGGAGGAAACCGGAGCACCCTGAGGAAACCCACGCACACACGGGGAGGACGTGCAGACTCCGCACATACAGTGACCCAGCCGGGAATCGAACCTGGGACCCTGGAGCTGTGAAGCATTTATGCTAACAACTATGCTACCGTGCTGCCATCTACATCTTCCATGTATCCTCATGCAACCTTTCTCAATCCCCGCCAACACATCACTGTCCTTTTACAACAAACGTTCCCCATCTCCCATGACCAGTCCAAATAGATTTCCCCTTGTATCCAACAACAGATGCAAGAATAAACAGATCACGTGAATAAAAGCATAAAATGGCTGCCAAGTCTGTCAGCTCCTGTGGAGAGGCACAGGGTTGATGTCAATGGTCAGCGTCCTTACATCAGGCGGTTGATGTTCCCGCTCTCTCACAGTTACTCGCTCTGCTGCTCGCAGTGCACAGCTGCACTTCAAGATGAGTAAAGAACAGATTCACATGTAGCTGCAAGCAAGGGCAGAATACACTGAGGCCTGTCTTTTATTACACTGCTGTATCATCTTTTATTACATTTCTCTGTGTGTTCTGATATACTACAGAATGTAACATGTGTTACTCAAACCTTGGTTGCTGATGAGGTTTCTCAATCTCGATGAGGAAAACTCGAACTCGTCCAGTCGTAACAAAAGGTGTATTGAGTGACTATAACAATAATTGTGTGAGTTCTTTACTTTAACATTGATACTAGTGAGAAGGTCAACAAGATTTAACTACAGTAACTATGCTTGACTACACGAACCATCTGTGCTGATCTACACTCCTGTCCTGGTCACTGTACACCCGAAAGAGAGAGTGAGAGGCACAACGTGGTTGCTTTTATATCCCTGTTGGTGCGGCCCTCTACTGATCATCTGGAGCTATTGATTAATCCCTTATGTACATGCACAAAGAGATCACTACAGTCTGAACAGGGAACTGACCCACTTAAAACTGGAGAGGGAAATGGCCCACTCAGATCTGGATAGGGAAAATAAACAGTCAAATCTGTATTGGCAACTGACCCACTCAATACTGGACAGAGAAATGACACACACACATCTGTACAGAGGAAGGTCACACTGGGCTGGACTCTCCGCAGCCCTGCGCTGAAATCGTGTTTGGCACGGGGGTGGAGAATCAACTTTAATAGAATAGAACAGTACAGCACAGAACAGGCCCTTCGGCCCTCGATGTTGTGCCGAGCAATGATCACCCTACTCAAACCCACGTATCCACCCTATACCCTTAACACAAACAACCCCCCCCCCCCCTTAACCTTACTTTTTAGGACACTATGGGCAATTTAGCATGGCCAATCCACCTAACCCGCACATCTTTGGACTGTGGGAGGAAACCGGAGCACCCGGAGGAAACCCACGCACACACGGGGAGGACGTGCAGACTCTGCACAGACAGTGACCCAGCCGGGAACCGAACCTGGGACCCTGGAGCTGTGAAGCATTTATGCTAACCACCGTGCTACCGTGCTGCCCGTGCTTTCCCGATAGAATCGCCCAGTGACGGTGCGGCAATTCTCTGGACCCCGAATATCCAAGCATCCACAAATGACTTTGCCAGCAATACTCCGCTGTCAATCGGCTGAGTTCCCGACAGTGTGGAACTAATTGTATGGCGGCTCGGGACTCAGTCCGTGGCTGCACTGGTGGGTGGTGGGGGGGGGGGGGGGTGGTGTGGGGGGGGGGGGGGTGGGGGGGGTGAGGGGGGTGAGGGCACCGGTGGGACTTTATGGGTGGCCGGGTCACAAATCGGGCCCGTCTGATACAGGCGCATGTGGTTGATCGGTGGGGCCTACATTACAGAACTGCCTCAATGGTGCGAGTCTGCCATGGTGCTCGGAGCAGCTGCTGGAGGTCACCGCGCTGCGCATGCGCGGACTCAAGTGCAGGGGCCCAGTTCTGCAGATAAAGCTGCATGAATTGCTCCGGGTCCATTCTCGTCCCCTGAAGGTAAATGAGTCGGTCTATCTTTTTTGAGGACACTCGGGAGTGCAATGCCAGCGTTTCTACAACAACGTGGGGTAATAGTCCCATTTTGGGAAAAACCAGCCCACTGAATTCTGTACAGGGGAAAGGCAAACTCAGCTCTCTACAGGGGAAAGATCGACTCAATTCTGTACAGGGAAAGACATACACCAATCTGTAAAGGGGAAAGACAGACTCAATTCTGCACAGGGGAAAGATATACCCAAATCTATGCAGGGGAAAGACACATTCAATTCTGCACAGGGGAAAGATATACCCAAATCTATGCAGGGGAAAGACACGTTCAATTCTGCACAGGGGAAAGTACGACTCAATTTTGCACAAGGGAAACACTAACTCAATTCAGTACAGGTGAAAGATATACCAAACTCTGTAATAGGGAAAGGGACACTCAATTCTGTACAGGGGAAAGACACATTAAAATAAGGGCAGCAGAAAGACACAGCCTAATCTGTCCAGGGGAAAGTCACACTCAATTCTACACAAGGGAAAGACACACTCAATTCAGTACAGGTGAAAAAACCGACTCAATTCTCTACAAGGGAACGACACACTCAATTCTGTACAGGGGAAAGATACTCCCAAAAATGTACACGGGGAAGGCACACCTAAATATTTAAAGGGTCAAGACTGACTCAATTCTTTACAAGAGAAAGGCACACTCAAATGTGTACAGGAGTAAGACACACACAAACCTGTACAGGGGAAAGGCAGACGCAAATCTGTCCAGGGGAAAGACACACTCAATCTATACAGGGGCAAGACACACTGAGCTCTGTACAGGGGAAAGGCAGACTCCATTCTGTCCATGGTAAAGACAGACTCAAATTTGTACAGGGGAAAGGCAGAGGCAAATCTGTCCAGGGAAAGACGCACTCAATCTGTACAGGGGAAAGACCCACTGAGCTCTGTACAGGGGAAAGACCCACTCAAATCTGTACAGCTTAAAGACACACTCAAATCTGTACAGCTTAAAGACACACACAAATCTGCACAGCAAAAGAAACAGTCAAACCTGTACAGGAGCAAGACACACTCAAATCTGTACAGGGAAAGACCGACTCAAATCTATACAGGGGAAATACCCACTCAGCTGTGTACAGGGAATGACCCACTCAGCTCTGTACAGGGGAAACATACACTCAAATCTGTACAGGGGAAAGACACAGTCAAATCTGTACAGGGGGAAGACACACTCAAATCTGTACAGGGGGAAGATACACTCAGCTCTGCACAGGGGAAAGACACATTAAAATCAGTACAGGGTAAAGGCCGACTCAAATCTGTACAGGGCAAATAAACACTCAATTCTGGACAGGGCAAAGACACACTCAATTCTGGACAGGGGAAAGACACACTCAATTCTGTACAGGCGAAATAATCTACTCAATTCTCGACAAGGGAAAGACTCACTCAATTCTGTACAGGGGAAAGATATACCCAAATCTGTACTGGGGAAAGGGACACTCAATTCTGTACAGGGGGAGGGCAGCACGGTCGCCTAGTGGTTAGCATAGCTGCCTCACGGCGCTGAGGTCCCAGGTTCGATCCCGGCTTTGGGTCACTGTCCATGTGGAGTTTGGATATTCTCCCTGTGTATGCGTGGGTTTCGCCCCCACAACCTAAAAATGTGCAGAGATGGTGGATTGGCCACACTAAGTTACCCCTTAATTGGAAAAAAGTAATTGTGTAATATGATTTTTTTTAAAAAATTCTGTTCAGGGGAAAGACACATTGAAATCTGTACAGAGGAAAGACACACTCAATTCTGTACAGGGGAAAGACACACTCAATTCTGTACAGGGCAAAGACAGACTCAATTCTGTACAGGGGAAAGACACACTCAATTCTGTACAGGGGAAAGACACATTGAAATCTGTACAGGGGAAAGACAGACTCAATTCTGTACAGGGGAAAGATAGACTCAATTCTGTACAGGGGAAATACAGACTCAATTCTGTACAGGGGAAAGATAGACTCAATTCTGTAGAGGGGAAAGACAGACTCAATTCTGTACAGGGGAAAGACACTCAAATCTGTGCAGGAGAAAGACACACTCAAATCTGTACAGGGGAAATACACATTCAAATATGTACAGGGGAAATACACACTCAAATCTGTACAGTGGAAATACACACTCAAATCTGTACAGGGGAAACACACACTCAAATCTGTACAGGGAAAAGACACACTCAAATCTGTACAGGGGAAAGACAGACTCAATTCTGTACAGGCGAAATAATCTACTCAATTCTCGACAAGGGAAAGACTCACTCAATTCTGTACAGGGGAAAGATATACCCAAATCTGTACTGGGGAAAGGGACACTCAATTCTGTACAGGGGGAGGGCAGCACGGTGGCCTAGTGGTTAGCATAGCTGCCTCACGGCGCTGAGGTCCCAGGTTCGATCCCGGCTTTGGGTCACTGTCCGTGTGGAGTTTGGACATTCTCCCCGTGTATGCGTGGGTTTCGCCCCCACAACCTAAAAATGTGCAGAGATGGTGGATTGGCCACACTAAGTTACCCCTTAATTGGAAAAAGGTAATTGGGTAATATGATTTTTTTTAAAAAATTCTGTTCAGGGGAAAGACACATTGAAATCTGTACAGAGGAAAGACACACTCAATTCTGTACAGGGGAAAGACACACTCAATTCTGTACAGGGCAAAGACAGACTCAATTCTGTACAGGGGAAAGACACACTCAATTCTGTACAGGGGAAAGACACATTGAAATCTGTACAGGGGAAAGACAGACTCAATTCTGTACAGGGGAAAGACAGACTCAATTCTGTACAGGGGAAAGACAGACTCAATTCTGTACAGGGGAAAGATATACTCAATTCTGTAGAGGGGAAAGACAGACTCAATTCTGTACAGGGGAAAGACACTCAAATCTGTACAGGAGAAAGACACACTCAAATCTGTACAGGGGAAATACACATTCAAATATGTACAGGGGAAATACACACTCAAATCTGTACAGTGGAAATACACACTCAAATCTGTACAGGGGAAACACACACTCAAATCTGTACAGGGAAAAGACACACTCAAATCTGTACAGGGGAAAGACACTCAAATCTGTACAGGGGATTTGCTTAGCTGTCTGCCATTGGTGCAGAACACAGGTTTACCATTGGCCCTGGTCGGTCATGTGCCTCTCGACCGATTGGTTGAGACCAGTCATGTGACGGCTCTCCAATTGGTCGAGACGCTGAGTAAACCACGCCTCCATACCGAGGTATAAATAGTCAGAACGCCCGGCGATCATCCATTTATTGTGGTCGACCGCAGGGCTAAGTTCTAGATTATTAAACCCTAACTTTTGTATACCAGCTCGTCTCTCGTGCAATTGATGGCTCATCAATGCCATGGCGCGCCGGTCACGAGGACACGGCCGCTGGTTGCCCTGTGGCTTACGGCCACAGGCCACTGACACACTGGTGAGGAGGACGTAGTTAACTGCCCGTTGGATGCAGAAAGTGACCAGGTGTTAGGCTGCCCGCGTGTCAGCAGAGCGACCAGGCCACCGGGACACACAGGTATCCCGTGGCTGGCGGCTGCCGAGGTGTTGACTAACCTCCGTCTAACATGTCCCGTTTCTCTGCCCCCCCCCCCCCCACCACCCTTCTGTAGGTTAGCGCAATGTCTGTGAACAGAACGGCTATGTTCTGCGCAGTGGTTGGGGCCGCTGCTCTGCATTTGGCGAT
Organism: Scyliorhinus canicula; assembly: GCF_902713615.1. Taxonomy (NCBI): domain Eukaryota; kingdom Metazoa; phylum Chordata; class Chondrichthyes; order Carcharhiniformes; family Scyliorhinidae; genus Scyliorhinus; species Scyliorhinus canicula. The sequence goes on from NW_024055680.1 coordinate 44,834, forward strand.
GCAGCAGCATCCACACCCACAACCCGCACTGGATGCAGGGCCAGCTGCAGCAGCAGAGGGAAGGGCCAAGGAGTTGCCAGTCGTCGAGCAGCATGGGGAGGAGGAGGGGGAGGAGGAGAGAGTGAGGGTGCAGCCACGGTGCCAGAGGTGACGAACAAGGCCGAGGGTGTACCGTGTCCGTGTCTCTTTCCTAACAATGATGGACATCACCTGCAGGAGGAGACTCCAGCTGCCTAGGCGGACCGTGATACATATCTGTCACCTCGTGGCGCACCTCGCCCCACGTGGAACGGGAGGAGGACACGCGATCACGGTTGCCATCAATGTGACGGTCGCTCTTAACTTCTATGCTACAGAGGGCAGCACGGTGGCACAGTGGTTAGCATTGCTGCCTACGGCGCTGAGGACCCGGGTTCGAATCCCGGCCCTGGGTCACTGTTGGTGTGGAGTTTGCACATTCTCCCCGTGTCTGCGTGGGTTTCGCCCCCACAACCCAAAAGATGTGCAGGTTAGGTGAATTGGCCACACTAAATTGCCCCTTAATTGGAAAAAATAATTGGGTACTCTAAATTTATAAAAAAAAAAAAAAACTTCTATGCTACAGGCTCCTTCCAGTCTCCGAGCGGGGACCTCTCCGGGATCTCCCAGTCATCGGTCCACAGGTGTATCCGGGATGTGACCGACGCCCTCTATGCCATCGCGGACCGCTACATCACCTTTCCCGAGGGACCAAGCAAGTCAAGAGCTCACGAGCTTGTGTATTTGCCAGCATGGCCGGGATACCGATGGTGCAGGGGGCAATCGATGGTGTTCACGGCCACATGCGCCCGCCTGCAGGGGACAGGGAAGTGTTCACAAACAGGAGGGGGACGTACTCCATGAATATCCATGTGGTATGTGACCCCACATGATGTTCATGAACGTCTGTGCAATGTTCCCAGGGAGTGTGCATGACTCCTACATACTGGCGCAGTCGTACATCCCTGCGTTGTTTGACACGAACCCTAACCCCTGAACCTATACCTAAACCCTAGCCCTAACGCGAACCCTAACCCTTAACCCTAAAATTTTGATGGAACAAAGCAATTTTAAGCAAATAATTGGCTCCTAAAACGTGCAAATATTTTGTGTGCGCACTCCGTGCTCATACGTTGCGAGCCTACAGGCTGTCCACCTAGTGGCAGCAAGACAGCCTCTTTTTCCTGGAACGGCGCCACAATTTTTTCATACTTTTTACAAAACCCTAAACCCCTAACCCTAACCCTAACCCAACCCTAAGTTTCTCTGAGATTGGCTGCCATTGTGTCTGCGTGCCTGTGAATGTTTATGTTAATGTGTGTGTGGCTGTGGTGTGCATGTAAATGTGCCCCTGTATATCTGGGAATTTCTGTGTGTCTGTCTGTGAAAATGTCTCTGAATGTTTTGTTTGTGTGTCTCTGTGTCTGCCAATGTCTGTGTGTCTCTGTGTATGTGTGCATGTGTCTGCAAGTGTTTGTGTGTGTGTCTTTGAATGTGTCTGTGTTGTATTTGTTTGCCTGGTAGTGTTAGTGTGCATGTGTCTGTGTGTTAGTGTGTGTCAGTGTATGTCTGTGTGTGTGTCAGTGTATGTCAGTAAATGTGCCGATATGTGTGTCTATGTGTTTAAGTCTGGGTGTCAGTGTTTGTCTATGTGCTTATGACTGTCCGTCCGCGTACTTAAAAGTGAGTGCCTGTGCCTGTGAATGTTTCTGTTTGTGAATGTGTGTCTGTGAGTAAATGTGTATGTCTGTGTGTGACAGTGTGGGTGCCTGTGTTTGGCCGAATAGTTATGTGTGTCTGTGAGTATTTATGTGTATGTCTGTGTGTGACAGTGTGGGTGCCTGTGTTTTGCCGAATAGTTATGTGTGTCTGTGAGTATTTATGTGTGTGAATGTATTTAACTGTGAGTGTCTGTGTGAGTGTCTGAGTGACTGGGAGCGCCTGCACTTGCATGAATGCCTTTATATTTCACTGAATGTTTCTGTTTGTGTGTGACTACGTGGCTGTGTATGTATGTATCTGTGCCTCTGTGTCTCTCCTCCATGATAACACGCAAGTCATGGTCCCCATCATCAGAACCACCAGAGGCCCAATAGGTTGTCAAACTGAGGTCAAACAGGGCTGCATCATCGCATCACCGTTCTCCTCAATCTTCCTTGCAGCAAATATTCACCCTCTCACCTTGAAGCTCCCCACTGGAGTGGGGCTTATTCATCACACAAGCTGAAACTGTTCAAGCTCCAACATTTGTATGACAGAACCAAGACTCCAACCTCTGTCATCAAGCTACGGTATGCATGCCTGTGTGTGAGCCCATTCAGAGGCTGGGCTACAAACCATTATCGATGCATTCACCAAGGCATATGAGAGAATGGTCCTGAAACTAAACATATGGGGCCTGAAATCCATGTTTGTACAGCAGACTCCTCAGATCTTTGGACAGATATCACCAATGCTTCCTCCGCAAAATCCTGAAAATCCACTGGCAGGATTGGGATATTAACGTGAGCATCATCTCCAGGCAAATATCCCCAGTATCGAGGCGCTGGTCACGCTCGACCTGCTGCGGTGCAAGGGCCACATTTCCCTCATGGCTGACACAAGGCTCCGGAAACAAGAGCGACAATTCAAGTTCTGCAAAGGCAAGCGAGCACCAGGGGGGCAGAGAAAAATGTATTACGACCTCTGAAAGCCTTCCTAAATCAATAGATTATAAAGACCGACACATGGAAATCGCTTGCCTCAGCAAGCACAATCTGGAGAAAGTGTGTCCGTGAAGACAGCAACCAGCTTGAGCATCGTAGGGTGGAGACCGGCGAGGCCTCATGTAAACAGTGCCAGGTGAGTGCAGAATCCAGATCGCTCCGCCCAATCATCAAGCACCAACTGCCAAACCTGTGCCAGAGTCGCCTGATCCAAGTTAGGGTGTTTCAGCCGCTGCAGAACCCACAGACTCCGAGTGGAAGCAAATAATCTGCAACGTCCAAGAAGTAGAAGAAACATTGTCCCTTTGTTTCTGTGTGTGTGTGTGTGTGTGTGTGTGTGCGAATGTGCGTCCAGAAGTGTCCGTGTGTGTTTCTCTGAATGTGTCTGTGAATGTGTTTCAGCGTGTGGGTCTGCAAATGTTTCTATTGGTATCTGTGTGCTAGTGAATGTATGTTTGTCCGAGTGTGTGTGTATCTATGAAATTGAAAATCGCTTATTGTCACCAGTAGGCATCAATGAAGTTACTGTGAAAAGCCCCTAGTCGCCACATTCCGGCGCCTGTTCGGGGAGGCTGTTACGGGATTTGAACCGTGCTGCTGGCCTGCTTGGTCTGCTTTCAAAGCCAGCGATTTATCCTTGAGCTGTTAGTCTGCGAATGTGTCTGTAATTGAGTTTATGGTTAGTTTGTCTGTATTTCAAAAGTCCTGATACTGTGTCTGTATGTGCGGCTGTGTATGTCTGATATCTCTGTCTGAGTTTCAATTAATGTTTCGGTGAATATGCCTGCGAATCTGTATGTGTGTCTGCGAGATTTGTGCGCGTGGCTGTGAATGTTTCTATCTGTGCGTCTGGGAATGTTACCGTTTGTGCATCTGTGTGTGTCTGCGAGTGTCTGAATATCTTTGTTTGTGTGCCTGTAAATTTGTTGATGAATTATGTGTCTTGCGTGCCTCTGTGAATGTCTCTTGTTTGCGTGCCTGTGATTGTATGTGTGAATGTGCCTCTGGATATATCTTTGTGAATCTATGAATATCTGTGTGAGTGTGTGTGTCTGTGCGTTTGTAAATGTGTCGGTCAGTGTGTCTCTGAATATGTGTGTAAACGCGCTTGTGCCTCTGTCCCTCCGAATATTTGTTAGTGGCTCTGAATGTGTCAGAAAGTTAACTTCTACAAGTACCATTATTATTATTAATATAGCTAATCTAAAGACGATCATTATATAATCACCAGCAATTTTGATGATATTATTTCCAATTTTTGCCACGTTTTGATTTGGTGAGGAAAAATATTTTGTCTGTCGGTGTGAGGTGGTGAGAATCGATGCAGTGGGAGTGGAGGAGAGGATTATTCTGCTCTCTTACACTTCCCATCTTTAGCGGGCCGCTGTGACTCCGTTTATGACCATTTTATGCCCGCTTATATCTGATTCACCTTTTGCCTTTCACTGACATCCCATTAGCGAGGCAGACCCCATTTGATCAGCATTACTCTGGTGCCTGGCTCTGTCACATGCTGGCGTATCTCTGATATCTCCCTAAAATTGTTCAATTCTCCGGACACTTTCATTCGGTTCTTACAGCGGCCACATCTTTCTCCTTTTTAGCTGATTTATTTTTATCATTCTGCTGTTTCCAAAGGCACCGTGTTCCAGTCTCTTACACACTAAATAGTAGGGCTGCTAGAACATAGAACATAGAACATTACCGCAGTACGGGCCCTTCGGACCTCGATGTTGCGCTGACCTGTGAAACCATCTGAAGCCTATCTGACCTACACTATTCCATTTTCATCCATATGTCTATCCAGTGACCACTTAAATGCCCTTAAAGTTGTCGAGTCTACTACTGTTGCAGGCAGGGCATTCCATACCCCTACTACTCTCTGAGTAAAGAAACTGCCTCTGACATCTGTCCTATATCTATCACCCCTCAATTTAAAGCTATGTCCCCTCGTGTTGGTCATCACCATCCGAGGAAAAAGACTCTCACTGTCCACCCTATCTAACCCTCTGACTATCTTATATGTCTCTATTAAGTCACCTATCAGCCTTCTCCTCTCTAATGAAAACAGCCTCAAGCCCCTGAGCCTTTCCTCGTAAGACCGTCCCTCCATACCAGGCAACATCCTAGTAAATCTCATCTGAACCCTTTCCAAAGCTTCCACATCCTTTCTATAATGTGGTGACCAGAACTGCACGCAGTGCTCCAGGTGCGGCCGCACCAGAGTTATGTGCAGCTGCAGCATGACCTTGTGGCTCCGAAACTCAATCCACCTACTGATAAAGGCTAACTCAACATATGCCTTCTTTCCAGCTCTATTAACCTGTGTGGCAACTTTCAGGGATTTATGTACCTTGGTGCCGAGATCTCTCTGTTCATCTACACTACCAAGAATCTTGCCATTAGCCCAGTACTCTGCATTCCTGTTACTCCTTCCAAAGTGAACCACCTCACGCTTTTCTGCATTAAACTCCATTTGCCCCCACTCAGCCCAGCTCTGCAGCTTATCTATGTCCCTCTGTATCCAATAACATCCTTCAGCGCTATCCACAACTCCACCGACCTTTGTGTCATCTGCAAATTTACTAACCCATCCTTCGACACCCTCTTCCAGGACATTTAAAAAATGACAAACAGCAGTGTCCCCAAAACAGATCCTTGTGGTACACCACTAGTAACTGAACTCCAGGATGAACATTTGACATCAACCACCACTCTGTCTTCTTTCAGCTAGCCAATTACTGATCCAAACCGTTAAATCACATTCAATCCCATAGAACATAGAACAGTACAGCACAGAACAGGCCCTTCGGCCCTCGATGTTGTGCCGAGCAATGATCACCCTATTTAAACCCACGTAACCCGTATACCCGTAACCCAACAATCCCCCCATTAACCTTACACTACGGGCAATTTAGCATGGCCAATCCACCTAATCCATACTTCCTTATTTTCTGCAATAGCCTACCGTGGGGAACCTTATCAAACGCCTTGCTGAAATCCATATACACCACATCAACCACTTTACCCTCATCCACCTGGTTGGTCACCTTCTCAAAAAATTCAATAATGTTTGTGAGGCATAACCTACCCTTCACAAAACCGTGTTGACTATCGCTAATCAACTTGTTCTTTTCAAGATGATTATAAACCCTATCTCTTATAACCTTTTCCAACATTTTACCCACAACCGAAGTGAGGCTCACAGGTCTATAATTACCAGGGTTGTCTCTACTCCCCTTCTTGAACAAGGGGACAACATTTGCTATCCTCCAGTCTTCCGGCACTATTCCTGTCGACAAAGACGACATAAAGATCAAGGACAAAGGCTCTGCAATCTCCTCCCTGGCTTGCCAGAGAATCCTAGGATAATTCCCATCTGGCCCAGGGGACTTATCTATTTTGACATTTTCCAAAATTGATAACACCTCCTCCTTTTGAACCTCAATTCCATCTAGCCTAGTCGACTGAACCTGAGTATTCTCCTCGACAACATTGTCTTTCTCCAGTGTAAACACTGCTGAAAAATATCAATTTAATGCTTCCCCTATCTCCTCTGATTCCACACACAACTTTCCACTACTATCCTTGATTGGCCCTAATTTTACTCTAGTCATTCTTTTGTTCTGAATGTACCTATAGAAAACCTTAGGGTTTTTCTTGATCCTATCCGCCAACAACTTTTCGTGTCCTCTCCTCGCTCCTCTTAACTCTCCCTTTAGGTCCTTCCTGGCTAACTTGTAACTCTCAAGTGCCCTAACTGAGCCTTCATGTCTCATCCTAACATAAGCCTTCTTCTTCCTCTTGACAAGTGCTTCAATTTACTTAGTAAACCACGGTTCTCTTGCTCGACAACTTCCTCCCTGCCTGACAGGTTCATACGTATCAAGGACATGCAGTAGCTGTTCCTTGAAAACGCTCCACATTTCGATTGTACCCATTCTATGCAGTTTCCTTCCCCATCCTATACATCCTAAATCTTGCCGAATACCATCATAATTGCCTTTCCCCCAGCAATAATTCTTGCCTTGCGGTATAGACCTATCCCTGCCCATTGCTAAAGTAAACATAATTGAGTTGTCATTACTATCACCAAAGTGTTCACCTACATCTAAATCTAACACCTGGCCGGGTTCGTTACCCAGTACCAAATACAATGTGGCCTCGCCCCTTGTTGGCCTGTCTACATACTGTGTCAGAAAACTCTCCTGCACACACTGCACAAAAACTGACCCATCTATAGTACTCGAACAATAGTATTTCCAGTCAATATTTGGAACTTTAAAGTCCCCCATAACAACTACCCTGTTACTCTCGCTCCTGTCGAGAATCATCTTTGCAATCCTTTCCTCTACATCTCTGGAACTATTCGGAGGTCTATAGACAACTCCCAACAGGGTGACCTCTCCTCTCCTGTTCCTAACCTCGGCCCATACTACCTCAGTAGACGAGTCCTCAAGCGTCCTTTCTACCGCCTTAATACTTTCCTTGATTAACAATGCCACCCCCCCCCCCTCTTTTACCATCTTCTCTGTTCTTACAGAAACATCTAAATCCTGGAACCTGCAACAACCATTCCTGTCCCTGCTCTACCCATGTCTCCGAAATCGCCACAACATCGAGATCCCAGGTACCAACCCATGCTGCAAGCTCACCCACCTTATTCCGGATGCTCCTGGCGTTGAAGTAGACACACTTCAAACCAGCGTCCTGCTTGCCGGTGCCCTCTTTCAAACTTTTAACCCTATCCCTGACCTCACTACTCTCAACATCCTGTACACTGGGACTACAATTTAGGTTCCCATTCCCCTGCTGAATTAGTTTAACCCCCCCCCCCCCCCGAAGAGCACTAGCAAATCTCCCCCCCAGGATATTGGTACCCCTCTGGTTCAGGTGAAGACCATCCTGTTTGTAGAGGTCCCACCTACCCCAGAATGAGCCCCAATTATCCAGGAAACCAAACCCTCCCTCCTGCACCATCCCTGTAGCCACGTGTTCAACTCCTTTCTCTCCTTATTTCTCACTTCACTAGCACGTGGCACGGGTAACAACCCAGCGATAACAACTCTGTTTGTTCCAGCTCTCAGCTTCCACCCTAGCTCCCTGAATTTCTGTCTCAAATCCCCATCTCTCTTCCTACCTATGTCGTTGGTACCTATGTGGACCACGACTTGGGGATGCTCCCCCTCCCCTTTAAGGATTCCAAAAACACGATCAGAGACATCACGAACCCTGGCACCTGGGAGGCAACACACCAACCGTGAGTCTCTTTCGTTCCCACAGAACCTCCTGTCTGTTCCTCTAACTATGGAGTCCCCAATGACAAGTGCTCTGTTCCTCTTCTCCCTTCCCTTCTGAGCAACAGGGACAGACTCTGTGCCAGAGACCTGTGCCCCATTGCTTACCCCTGGTAAGTCGTCCCCCGCAACAGTATCCAAAACGGTATACTTGTTATAGAGGGGAACAACCACAGAGGATCCCTGCACTGCCTGCCGGTTCCCTCTCCCTCCCCTGACGGTAAACCATCTACTTTCTTCTTTTACCTGAGGTGTGACTACCTCCCTGTAACTCCTCTCAATAACCTCCTCCGCCTCCCGAATGATCCGAAGTTCATCCAGTTCCAGCTCCAGGTCCCTAACGCAGTTCTTGAGGAGCTGCAATTGGGTGCACTTCCCGCAGATGTAGTCAGAAGGGACACTAGAGGTGACCCTTTCCTCCCACATTCTGCAGGAGGAACATTCAACTGCCCTAGCCTCCATTCCCACTGAACTAACTTCCCAACTACTGAAAAAAAAACTTGTCTCTTTCGCAATCCAATGGACAGAGCTTTTTTTTGGTTAGAGGAGGAGGATGGGTGGGACACACTACGTAAGTAGTGTTTCGGGTAAAGCTGTCACTCGAGAACAGGCCCTTCACAAACCACCTTCAACTTATGCTGACTGCACTGCACGTATGCAAATCTCCCCGGAACAGCCAATCAGAAGCTCTGCTCTGCTGCCCTTTGCTGCAGCTGGATGAACTCGGGTGATATCTGGGTGGGGGTGATATCAGGGTGGGGGTGATATCGCGGTGGGGGTGATATCGGGGTGGGGGTGATATCGGGGTGGGGGTGATATCGGGGTGGGGGTGATATCGGGGAGGGGTGATATCAGGGAAGGGGTGATATCGGGGTGGGGGTGATATCGGGGTGGGGTTGATATCGCGGTGGGGGTGATATCGGGGTGGGGGTGATATCGGGGTGGGGGTGATATCGGGGTGGGGGTGATATCGGGGAGGGGGTGATATCAGGGAAGGGGTGATATCGGGGTGGGGGTGATATCGGGGTGGGGGTGAATCGGGGAGGGGTGATATCGGGAAGTGGTGATATCGGGGATGGGGTGATATCAGGGAGGGGTGATATCAGGGAGGGGTGATATCGGGGTGGGGGTGATATCAGGATGGGGTGATATCGGGGAGGGGGTGATATCGGGCAGGGGGTGATATCGGTGTGGGGGTGATTTCGGGGAGTGGGTGATATCGGGGGTGATATTGAGGGGAGGGTGATATTGGGGTGGGGGTGATATCGGTGTGGGGGTGATATCGGGGATGGGGTGATATCGGGGATGGGGTGATATCGAGGATGGGGTGATATTGGGGTGCATGTGATATTGGGGTTGGGATGATATCGGGGAAGGGGATATCAGGGAGGGGGTTAAATCGGGCAGGGTGATATCGGGGTGGGTGTGATAACGGGAGCGGATGATATCGGGGTTATATTGAGGAGGGGTTGATATCGGGGTGGGGGTGATATCGATGTGGGGTGATATAGGGGTGCGAGTGATATCGAGGAGAGCGGGTGATGTCTGGAGTGGGTGAAATCGGGGTGAGGGTGATATCGGGGTGGGGTTGATGTCGGGGTGGGGTTGATGTCGGGGTGCATGTGATATTCGGGATGGTGTGATATCGGGGAGGGAGTGAAATACGGGTTGGGGGTGATATCAGGGAGGGGGTGATATCGGGGTGGGGGTGAAACCGGGGTGGGTGTGATATCCGGGTGTGGGTGATATCTGGGTGGGGGCGATATCGAGGAGGGGGTGATATCGGGAGTGGGTGAAATCGGGGTGAGTGTGATATCGGGGTGGGGTTGATGTCGGGGACGGTGTGATATCGGGGAGGGTGGATATCGGGGTGGGCTGATACCGGGGTGGGGTGATATCGGGATGCGGTGATATCGGTGTGGGGTGATATCTGGGTGGGGTGATATCGGGGAGGGGGTGACATCGGGAAGGGGGTGATATTGGGATGGGGTGATATTTGGGAGGAGGCGATATCGGGAGGGGGTGATATCGGGGTGGGGTGATATCGGGATGGGGTGATATCGGGGTGGGGTGATATCGGGGATGGGGTGATATCGGGGATGGGGTGATATCAGTGTGCGTGTGATATTGGGGATTGATATCGGGGTGGGGCTGACATTGGTGTGGAGGTGATATCGGGGTTGGGTGATATCGGGGAGGGGTGATATCGGGATGGAGTGAAATCAGTGTGGGGGTGATATCCGGGTGGGGGCTGTATTCTGGTGGGGGATATCGGGGTGGGGGTGATATCGGGGAGCGTGATATCGGGGAGGGGTGAAGTCAGGGTTGGGGTGATATAAGGGAGGGGGTGATATCGGGCAGGTGGTGATATCGGGGTGGGGCTGATATCGGGGTGGGGGTGATATCGGGGAGGGGGTGATATCGGGGTGGGGGTGATATCGGGGTGGTGGTGATATTGGGTGGTGATATCGGGGGAGGGCGATATAGGGGTGGGGGTGATATCGGTGTGGAGGTGATATCGGGGTGGGGTGATACCGGGGAGGGGTGATATTGGACTGGGGGTGAAATCGGTGTGGGGTGATATCCAGGTGGGGTTATATTCTGGTGGGGGATACCGGGGTGGGGGGATATCGGGGTGGGGGTGATATCGGGGAGGGGGTGATATCGGGATGGGGTGATATCGGGGTGGGGGTGATAGCGGGGATGGGGTGATATCGGGTTTGGGGTGATATCGGGGAGGGGTGATATCGGGGGTGGGGTGATATCGGGGTGCGTGTGATATCGGGGACGGTGTGATATCGGGGTGGGTGATATCGGGGAGGGGGTGAAGTCCGGGTTGGGGGTGATATAAGGGAGGGGGTGATATCGGGCAGGGGTTGATATCGGGGTGGGGCTGATATTGGTGTGGAGGTGATATCGGGGTTGGGTGATATCGGGGAGGGGTGATATCGGGGTGGGGGTGAAATCGGTGTGGGGGTGATATCCGGGTGGGGGTTATATTCTGGTGGGGGGATATCGGGGTGGGGGTGATATCGGGGAGGGTGATATCGGGGAGGGGGTGAAGTCCGTGTTGGTGTGATATAAGGGAGGGGGTAATATCGGGCAGGGGGTGATATCGGGGTGGTGGTGATATTGGGGAGGGGTGATATCGGGGAGGGTTGATATCGGGGTGGGGGTGATATCGGGGTGGGGTGATATCGGGGAGGGTTAATATCGGGGTGAGGGTGAAATCGGTTTGGGGGTGATATCCGGGTGGGGGTTATATTCTGGTGGGGGGATATCGGGGTGGGGGTGATATTGGGGAGGGTGATATCGGGGAGGGTGTGAAGTCCGGTTTGGGGGTGATATAAGGGAGGAGGTGATATCGGGCAGGGGGTGATATCGGTGTGGGGCTGATATCGGGGTGGGGGTGATATCGGGGAGGGGTGATATCGGGGTGGGGGTGATATCGGGGTGGGGGTGATATCGGGTGGTGATATCGGGGGAGGGCGATATAGGGGTGGGGGTGATATCGGTGTGGAGGTGATATCGGGGTGGGGTGATACCGGGGAGGTGTGATATTGGGGTGGGGGTGAAATCGGTGTGGGGGTGATATCCAGGTGGGGTTATATTCTGTCGGGGGGATATCGGGGTGGGGGGATATCGGGGTGGGGGTGATATCGGGGAGGGGGTGATATCGGGATGGGGTGATATCGGAGAGGATGTGATATCGGGGATGGGGTGATATTGGGGTGGGGGTGATATCGGGGTGGGGTTGATGCTGGGGAGTGTGTGATATCGGGGATGGGGGTGATATCGCGGTGGGGTTGATATCGGGGAGGGTGTGATATCGGGGAGAGTGGATATCGGGGTTGGCTGATATCGTGGGGGTTATATCAGGATGGGTGTGATATCTGGGTGGGGGTGATATCGGGAAGGGGTGATATTGCAGAGGGCGTAATATCGGGGTGGGGGTGATATCGGGGTGGGGGTGATGTCGGGGTGGGGTGATATCGGGGATGGTTGATATTGGGGTGGGGGTGAAATCGGTTTGGGGGTGATATCCGGGTGGGGGTTATATTCTGGTGGGGGGATATCGGGGTTGGGGTGATATTGGGGAGGGTGATATCGGGGAGGGGGTGAAGTCCCGTTTGCGGGTGATATAAGGGAGGAGGTGATATCGGGCAGGGGTGATGTCGGGGTGGGGCTGATGTCGGGGTGGGGGTGATATCGGGGTAGGGGTGATATCGGGGAGGGGGTGATATCGGGGTGGGGGTGATATGGGGGTAGGGGTGATATCGGGTGGTGATATCGGGGGAGGGCGATATAGGGGTGGGGGTGATATCGGTGTGGAGGTGATATCGGGGTGGGGTGATACCGGGGAGAGGTGATAGGGGCCTCACGGTAGCATGGTGGTTAGCATCAATGCTTCACAGCTCCAGGGTCCCAGGTTCGATTCCCGGCTGGGTCACTGTCTGTGTGGAGTCTGCACGTCCTCCCCGTGTGTGCGTGGGTTTCCTCCGGGTGCTCCGGTTTCCTCCCACAGTCCAAAGATGTGCGGGTTAGGTGGATTGGCCATGCTAAATTGCCCGTATTGTAAGGTTAATGGGGGGGGGATTGTTGGGTTACGGGTATTCGGGTTACGTGGGTTTAAGTAGGGTGATCATTGCTCGGCACAACATCGAGGGCCGAAGGGCCTGTTCTGTGCTGTACTGTTCTATGTTCTATGTTCTATGTTCTATGGACTGGGGGTGAAATCGGTGTGGGCGTGATATCCAGGTGGGGTTATATTCTGGTGGGGGATATCGCGGTGGGGAGATATCGGGGTGTGGGTGATATCGGGGAGGGGGTGATATCAGGATGGGGTGATATCGGGGTGGGGGTGATATCGGGGATGGGGTGATATCGGGGATGGGGTGATATCAGTGTGCGTGTGATATTGGGGATTGATATCGGGGTGGGGCTGACATTGGTGTGGAGGTGATATCGGGGTTGGGTGATATCGGGGAGGGGTGATATCGGGATGGAGTGAAATCAGTGTGGGGGTGATATCCGGGTGGGGGCTGTATTCTGGTGGGGGAAATCGGGGTGGGGGTGATATCGGGGAGCGTGATATCGGGGAGGGGTGAAGTCAGGGTTGGGGTGATATAAGGGAGGGGGAGATATCGGGCAGGGGGTGATATCGGGGTGGGGCTGATATCGGGGTGGGGGTGATATCGGGGAGGGGGTGATATCGGGGTGGGGGTGATATCGGGGTGGTGGTGATATTGGGTGGTGATATCGGGGGAGGGCGATATAGGGGTGGGGGTGATATCGGTGTGGAGGTGATATCGGGGTGGGGTGATACCGGGGAGGGGTGATATTGGACTGGGGGTGAAATCGGTGTGGGGTGATATCCAGGTGGGGTTATATTCTGGTGGGGGATACCGGGGTGGGGGGATATCGGGGTGGGGGTGATATCGGGGAGGGGGTGATATCGGGATGGGGTGATATCGGGGTGGGGGTGATTGCGGGGATGGGGTGATATCGGGTTTGGGGTGATATTTGGGAGGGGTGATATCGGGGGTGGGGTGATATCGGGGTGCGTGTGATATCGGGGACGGTGTGATATCGGGGAGGGTGATATCGGGGAGGGGGTGAAGTCCGGGTTGGGGGTGATATAAGGGAGGGGGTGATATCGGGCAGGGGTTGATATCGGGGTGGGGCTGATATTGGTGTGGAGGTGATATCGGGGTTGGGTGATATCGGGGAGGGGTGATATCGGGGTGGGGGTGAAATCGGTGTGGGGGTGATATCCGGGTGGGGGTTGTATTCTGGTGGGGGGATATCGGGGTGGGGGTGATATCGGGGAGGGTGATATCGTGGAGGGGTGAAGTCCGTGTTGGTGTGATATAAGGGAGAGGGTAATATCGGGCAGGGGGTGATATCGGGGTGGTGGTGATATTGGGGAGGGGTGATATCGGGGAGGGTTGATATCGGGGTGGGGGTGATATCGGGGTGGGGTGATATCGGGGAGGGTTAATATCGGGGTGGGGGTGAAATCGGTTTGGGGGTGATATCCGGGTGGGGGTTATATTCTGGTGGGGGGATATCGGGGTGGGGGTGATATTGGGGAGGGTGATATCGGAGAGGGGGTGAAGTCCTGGTTTGGGGGTGATATAAGGGAGGAGGTGATATCGTGCAGGGGGTGATATCGGTGTGGGGCTGATATCGGGGTGGGGCTGATATCGGGGAGGGGTGATATCGGGGTGGGGGTGATATCGGGGTGGGGGTGATATCGGGTGGTGATATCGGGGGAGGGCGATATAGGGGTGGGGGTGATATCGGTGTGGAGGTGATATCGGGGTGGGGTGATACCGGGGAGGTGTGATATTGGGGTGGGGGTGAAATCGGTGTGGGGGTGATATCCACGTGGGGTTATATTCTGTCGGGGGGATATCGGGGTGGGGGGATATCGGGGTGGGGGTGATATCGGGGAGGGGGTGATATCGGGATGGGGTGATATCGGGGAGGGGGTGATATCGGGGATGGGGTGATATTGGGGTGGGGATGATATCGGGGTGGGGTTGATGCTGGGGAGTGTGTGATATCGGGGATGGGGGTGATATCGCGGTGGGGTTGATATCGGGGAGGGTGTGATATCGGGGAGGGTGGATATCGGGGTTGGCTGATATCGGGGTGGGGTTATATCGGGATGGGGGTGATATCTGGGTGGGGGTGATATCGGGAAGGGGTGATATTGCGGAGGGCGTAATATCGGGGTGGGGGTGATATCGGGGTGGGGGTGATGTCGGGGTGGGGTGATATCGGGGATGGTTGATATTGGGGTGGGGGTGAAATCGGTTTGGGGGTGATATCCGGGTGGGGGTTATATTCTGGTGGGGGATATCGGGGTTGGGGTGATATTGGGGAGG
>NW_024055681.1:0-20481 GCF_902713615.1 Scyliorhinus canicula
TCCCGTCATCACCCCCTCTCCTCGATATCACTCGCTCCCCGATATCACCCCACACCGATATCACCCCCACCCCGATATCAACTCCTCCACAATATCACCCTCCCCGATATCACCCGCTCCCGATATCACCCCCACCCCGATATCACCCCCTCCCCAATATTACCCTCCTCCCGATATCACCCCCACCCCGATATCACCCCCTCCCCAATATCACCCCCTCCACGATATCACCGCTCCCCGATATCACCGCCACCCCGATATCACCCCCACACCAATATCACACCCTCCCCGATGTCAACCCCTCTTCGATATCACCCCACCCCGATATCAACCCCAACCCGATATCACCCCAACACCGATTTCACTCCCTACACGATATCACCCCCTCCCCGATGTCAACCCCTCTCTGATATCACCCCACCCCAAAATCGCCCCCTCCTCGATATCACCCCGACCCCGATATCACCACCATCCCGATATCACCCCCACCCCGATATCACACCAACCCCGATATCACCCCCTCCCAGATATCGCCCCCTCCCCAATATCACCCCCTCCACGATATCACCCCACCCCGATATCACCCCATCCCAATATCACCCCTCCCCAAAATCACGCCACCCCAATATCACCTCCTCCCCGATATCACCCCCTCCCCAATATCACCCCCTCCACGATATCAGCCCCACTCCGATATCACCCCCCCCCCCGATATCACGCCCTCCGCAATATCACCCCCTTCCCGATATGACCTCCACCCAGATATCACCCAATCCCGATATCACACCACCCCGATATCAGCCCACAAACGATATCACCACCTCCCCGCTATCACCCCCAGCCTGATATCACCCCGTCCCCAATATCACACCGTCTCTGATATCACCTCCTCACCCCGATATCACCCCCACCCCGATATCACGCTCTCCCCGATATCACCCCCACCCGGATATCACCCCCACCCCCATATCACTCCCACCCCGATATAAGAACATAAGAACAAAAGAACATAAGAACTAGGAGCAGGAGTAGGCCATCTGGCCCCTCGAGCCTGCTCCGCCATTCAATTAGATCATGGCTGATCTTTTGTGGACTCAGCTCCACTTTCTGGCCCGAACACCATAACCCTTAATCCCTTTATGCTTCAAAAAACTATCTATCTTTACCTTAAAAGCATGTAATGAAGGAGCCTCAACTGCTTTACTGGGCAAGGAATTCCACAGATTCACAACCCTTTGGGTAAAGAAGTTCCTTCTAAACTCAGTCCTAAATCTACTTCCCCTTATTTTAAGGCTATGTCCCCTAGTTCTGCTGTCACCCGCCAGTGGAAACAACCTGCCCGCATCTATCCTATCTATTCCCTTCATAATTTTAAATGTTTCTATAAGATCCCCCCTCATCCTTCTAAATTCCAAAGAGTACAGTCCCAGTCTACTCAACCTCTCCTCATAATCCAACCCCTTCAGCTCTGGGATTAACCTAGTGAATCTCCTCTGCACACCCTCCAGCGCCAGTACGTCCTTTCTCAAGTAAGGAGACCAAAACTGAACACAATACTCCAGGTGTGGCCGCATCAACACCTTATACAATTGCAACATAACCTTGCTAGTCTTAAACTCCAACCCTCTAGCAATGAAGGACAAAATTCCATTTGCCTTCTTAATCACCTGTTGCACTTGTAAACCAACCTTCTGTGACTCATGCACTAGCACACCCAAGTCTCTCTGAACAGTGGCATGCTTTAATATTTTATCGTTTAAATAATAATCCCTTTTGCTGTTATTCCTACCAAAATGGTTAACCTCACATTTGTCAACATTGTATTCCATCTGCAGACCCTAGCCCATTCACTTAACCTATCCAAATCCCTCTGCAGACTTCCAGTATCCTCTGCACTTTTCGCTTTACCACTCAACTTAGTGTCATCTGCAAACTTGGACACATTGCCCTTGGTCCCCAACTCCAAATCATCTATGTAAATTGTGAACAATTGTGGGGCCAACACGGATCCCTGAGAGACACCACTAGCTACAGATTGCCAACCAGAGAAACACCCATTTATCCCAACTCTTTGCTTTCTATTAATTAACCAATCCTCTATCCATGCTACTACTTTACCCTTAATGCCATGCATCTTTATCTTATGCAGCAACCTTTTGTGTGGCACCTTGTCAAAGGCTTTCTGGAAATCCAGATATACCACATCCATCGGCTCCCCGTTATCTACTGCACAGGAAATGTCCTCAAAAAATTCCACTAAATTAGTTAGGCATGACCTGCCCTTTACGAACCCATGCTGCGTCTGCCCAATGGGACAATTTCTATCCAGATGCCTCGCAATTTCTTCCTTGATGATAGATTCCAGCATCTTCCCTACTACCGAAGTTAAGCTCACTGGCCTATAATTTCCTGCTTCCTGCCTACCTCCTTTTTTAAACAGTGGCGTCACGTTTGCTGATTTCCAATCCACCGGGACCACACCAGAGTCTAGTGAATTTCGGTAAATTATCACTAGTGCATCTGCAATTTCCCTAGCCATCTCTTTTAGCACTCTGGGATGCATTCCATCAGGGCCAGGAGACTTGTCTACCTTTAGCCCCATTAGCTTGCCCATCAATCCCTCTTTAGTGATAACAATCCTCTCAAGGTCCTCACCTGTCATAGCCTCATTTCTATCAGTCGCTGGCATGTTATTTGTGTCATCCACTGTGAAGACCGACCCAAAAAACCTGTTCAGTTCCTCAGCCATTTCCTCATTTCTCATTATTAAAACTCCCTTCTCATCCTCTAAAGGACCAATATTTATCTTAGCCACTCTTTTTTGTCTTATATATTTGTAAAAACTTTTACTGTCTGTTTTTTTATATTCTGAGCAAGTTTACTCTCATACTCTATCTTACTCTTCTTTATAGCTTTTTTAGTAGCTTTCTGTTGCCCCCTAAAGATTTCCCAGTCCTCTAATCTCCCAGCAATCTTTGCCACTTTAGATGCTTTTTCCTTCAATTTGATACTCTCCCTTATTTCCTTAGATATCCACGGTCGATTTTCCCTCTTTCTTCCGTCCTTCCTTTTTGTTGGTATAAACCTTTGCTGAGCACTGTGAAAAATCGCTTGGAAGGTTCTCCACTGCTCCTCAACTGTTCCACCATAAAGTCTTAGCTCCCAGTCTACCTCAGCAAGTTCTTCTCTCATCCCCTTGTAATCTCCTTTGTTTAAGCACAAAACACTAGTATTTGATTTTACTTTCTCACCCTCCATCTGTATTTTAAATTTCACCATATTGTGATCGCTCCTTCCGAGAGGATCCCTAACTATGCGATCATGAATCAATCCTGTCTCATTACACAGGACAAGATCTAGGACCGCTTGTTCCCTCGTAGTGGGAACATACTGTTCTAGGAAACTATCGCGGATACATTCTATAAACTCCTCCTCAAGGTTGACTTGACCGACCTGGTTAAACCAATCGACATGTAGATTAAAATCCCCCATGATAACTGCTGTACCATTTCTACATGCATCAGTTATTTCTTTGTTTATTGCCTGCCCCACCATATCGTTACTATTTGGTGGCCGATAGACTACTCCTATCAGTGACCTTTTTCTCCTTACTATTCCTGATTTCCACCCAAATGGATTCAACCTTGTCCTCCATAGCACCGATGTCATCCCTTACTATTGCCCGGATGTCATCCTTAAATAACAGAGCGACACCACCTCCCTTACCATCCACTCTGTCCTTCCGAATAGTTTGATACCCTCGGATATTTAACTCCCAGTCGTGACCATCCTTTAACCATGTTTCAGTAATGGCCACTAAATCATAGTCATTTACGATGATTTGCGCCATCAACTCATTTACTTTATTCCGAATACTACGGGCATTCAGGTAATGTACACTTATGTTGGTTTTTTTTACCTCTGTTTTGAATCTTAACATCTCCAGTTTTATTCATTTTGTTATTACTGGGCCTATTCACTGTGCTCCCCTCAGTCACTGTACCTTGTACTGTCGCCCTTTTAGATTTTGGACTATGTCTTCTCTGCCTTGCACTTTTCCCCTTACTTCATTTTGCTTCTGTCCCTGTTTTACTACCTTCCAACTTCCTGCATCGGTTCCCATCCCCCTGCCACATTAGTTTAAACCCTCCCCAATAGCTCTAGAAAACACCCCCCCTAGGACATCGGTTCCAATCCTGCCCAGGTGCAGACCGTCCGGTTTGTACTGGTCCCACCTCCCCCTGAACCGGTCCCAATGTCCCAGGAATTTGAATCCCTCCCTCTTGCACCATCTCTCGAGCCACGCATTCATCCTATCTATCCTGACATTCCTACTCTGACTAGCTCGTGGCACTGGTAGCAATCCTGAGATTACTAGCTTTGAGGTCCTACTTTTTAGTTTAACTCCTAACTTCCTGAATGCTGCCTTTCCCTGGTGAGCCATCTCCCTCAACAGTATCCAAAGCGGTATATCTGTTTTGCAGGGAGATGACCGCATGGGACACCTGCACTGCCTTCCTTCTCTTGCTCTTTCTTTTGGTCACCCATTTTCTCGCGGATGCTCCAAAGTGAGTCCATCCGCAGCTCCAGAGCCGTCAAGCGGTCTAACAAGAGCTGCAACTGAACACACTTCTTGCATGTGAAGGAGCCAGGGACAGTGGACGTGTCCCTGAGCTCCCACATCGCAAACGAGGAGCATGACACGGGTCTGGGATCTCCTGCCATGTCTTAAACCCTAGGTAAACGTAAACAACTAGAATTTCAAAATAAAAATAAATAAATTAAACAATGAAAATAAAAAGAGAGACTATTTACCAGTCACTTCCCAGGGTTAAAAAGCACCTCCTAACACTCTGCACCGAATTACCTCACTGCACCAAATTACCAAGTTTCAATCCCCACTCTGGATGAGTCTCAATCCAGATGTGTATCCTGGAAAAGTGCTAGCTTACGAACTGTGAAGGGTAGGTCGTGCCTCACAAACCTTATAGTTTTCTTTGAGAAGGTGACCAAACAGATGGACGAGGGTATAGGAGTTGATGTGTTCTATATGTATTTAGGTAAAGCGTTTGATAAGGTTCCCGACGGTAGGCTACCGCAGATTATACGGAGGCGTGGGATCCAGGGTGATTTAGCAGTTTGGATCAGAAATTGTCTAGCTGGAAGAAGACAAATGGTCGTGGTTGATGGAAAATGTTCAGCCGGGAGTTCAGTTACAAGTAGTGTACCACAAGGATCTGTTTTGGGGCCACTGCTGTTTGTCATTTTTATAAATTACGTGGAGGAGGGCGTAGAGGATGGGTGAGTAAATTTGCAATGACACTGAAGTCGGTGGAGATGTGGACAGTGCGGAAAGATGTTGCAGGTGAAAGAGGGACGTAGATAAGCTGCAGAGCTGGGCTGAGAGGTGGCAAATGGAGTTTAATGCAGAAAAGTGTGAGGTGATTCATTTTGGAAGGACTAACTGGAAGACAGAATACTGGGGCAATGGTAAGATTCTTGGTAGTGTGGATGAGCAGAGAGATTTCGGTGTCCATGTACATAGATCCCTGAAAGTTGCCACGCAGTTTGATAGGGCTATTAAGAAGGCGTATGGGGTGTTTGCTTTTATTGGTAGAGGGATTGATTTTCGGAGCCATGAGGTCATGTTGCAGCTGTACAAAACTCTGGTGCGGCCGCATTTGGAGTATTACGTACAGTTCTGGCCGCCGCATTATAGGAAGGGTGAGGAAGCATTGGAAAGGGTACAGAGGAGATTTACCAGGATGTTGCTTGGCATGGAGGGAAGATCGTATGAGGAAAGTTTGAGAGACTTAAGGCTGTTTTAGGTAGAGAGAAGAAGGCTTAGAGGTAACTTAATTGAGGCATACAAGATGATCAGAGGATTAGATAGGGTGGACAGTGAGAGCCTTTTTCCTCGGATGGTGATGTCCAGCACGAGGGGACATAGCTTTAAATTGAGGGGAGATAGATATAGGGCAGATGTCAGAGGTAGGTTCTTCACAGAGAGTAGTAAGGGCGTGGGATGTCCTGCCTGCAACAGTAGTGGACTCGCCAACATTAAGGTCATTGGATAGACATATGGATGAAAAGGAAATAGTGTCGATGGGTGTACGAGTGGATTCACAGGTAGGCGCAACATCGAGGGCCGAAGGGCCTGTACTGCGCTGTCATGTTTTATGTTCTATAATGCCAGGGAACACTATGAATAAAAATATACAACAAAGAGACAACTGTAAATATTGATAAACTAACCAGAATCCACTGAAAATAATGATATACAAGACAGAGACCACTGCGAATAATGATATACTACCCAGGGGCCACTGTAAATAATGATAGACCGCCCAGGCACAAGTGTTAATAATGATATACTACCCAGGAACCAGTGTCAATAATGATATACCGCCCAGGGACCACTGTAAATAATGTTATACTACCCATGGACCACAGTAAAAAATAATTTACTACCCAGCAACAACTGTGGTATGCTACCCAGGGACAATTGTAAATAATGATACTATACACAGGGACCAACGTAAGTAATGATATACTTCCCAAGGAACTCTGTAAATAATGATATACTATACAGGGACAATTGGAAATAATGATATACTTCCCAGGGACCTATGTAAATAATGATATACTACCCAGTGGCCACTGTAAATAATGATATACTACCCAGGTACCACTGTGAATAATGATATACTTCCCACGGACCAATGTAAATAGTAATATACTACCCAGGGACCAATGTAAATTATGAGACACTGACCAGTGACCACTGTAAATAATGATATACTGCCCAGGGATCAATGTAAATAATTATATACTGCCCAGGGACCACTGTAAATAATGATATACTATCCAGGGACCACTGTAAATAATGATATTCTAACATTGGACCACTGTAAATAATGATATACTACCCAGGGACCACTGTAAATAATGATATACTACCCAGGGGCACTGTAAATAATGATATACTAACATTGGACCACTGTAAATAATGATATACTGCCCAGGGACCACTGTAAATAATGATATACTGCCCAGCGACCACTGGAAATAATAATTTGCTACCCTGAGTCACGGTAAATAATGATAATCTACGCAAGGAAAACTGTAAATAATGATAAACTAGACAGGTAGCACAGTGAATAATGATATTCCAACATTGGACCACTGTAAATAATGTTATACTACACAGGGACGTGTGTAAATAATGATATTCTAACAAGGGACCACTGCAAATATGAATATACAAACCTGGAACCACTGTAAATACTGAAATACTATCCAGTGACAACTATAAATGATGATTACTTCTCAAAGCCACTGTAAATAATGATATACCAACGAGGTACCAGTGTAAATAACGATATACTGCACAAGGCCCACTGTAAATAATGATATACTGCACAAGGCCCACTGTAAATAATGATATACTACCCAGAGATCACTGTAAATAATGATATACTGTCCAGGGAACACTGTAAATAATGATATACTGCCGAGGGACCACTGTAAATAATGATATACTGCACAGGGACCACTGTAAATAATGATATACTGCCCAGGGAAAACTGTAAATAATGATATTCTACCCAGGGCCCACTGTAAATAATGATATACTGCCCAGGGACCACTGTAAATAATGATATACTGTCCAGGGACCACTGTAAATAATGATATACTGCCCAGGGACCACTGTAAATAATGACATACTGTCCAGGGACCACTGTAAATAATGATATACTGCCCAGGGACCACTGTAAATAATGACATACTGCCCAGGGACCACTGTAAATAATGATATATTGCCCAGGGACCACTGTAAATAATGATATACTGTCCAGGGACCACTGTAAATAATGATATACTACACACTGACGACGGTAAATAATGTTGAAATGACCAGGGACCACTGTAAATATTGATATACTACCCAGGGACCACTGTAAATAGTGAAATGCTCCACGGGGCCCTCTGAAAATAATTATATACTACACAGGGACCACTTTGAATAATGTCATACTACCCAGTGACGAGTGGAAATAAAGGCAAACTGCACAGGGAAAACTGTATAGATTGATATACTGCACATGGACCAGTGAAAATAATGATACACTGCCCAGGGACAACAGTAAATAATGGTATACTGTCCAGGGACCACAGTAGATAATGATATACTACCGAGGGATCACTGTAAATAATGATATACTGCCAAGGGACCACTGTAAATAAGTATATACTGCCCAGGAACCACTGTAAAATTTATTTTGAACAAGGGACCACTGTAAATAATAATATATTATAAAGGGACCAGTGGAAAATATTATATTCTCACCAGGGACCACTATAAATAATGATATGCTAGCCAGGGACTCCTGTAAACGACGATATGCTCACCAGAGGCCACGGTACATCATGATATTCATCCCAGTGGCCAGTGTAAATAATGATATACTGCCCAGGGACCACTCTAAATAATTATATACTACACAGGAACCACTGTTAATGATGATATACTACAAAGGGACCTCTGGAAATAATGAGCTTCTACCCAGTCATCAGTTCAAATAATTATATACTACCCAGGGATCACTGTAAATAATGATATACTGCCCAGGGACCACAGTAGATAATGATATACTACCGAGGGATCACTGTAAATAATGATACACCGCCCAGCAACCACTGTAAATAATGATATACTGCCAAGCGACCACTCGAAATAATAATTTGCTACCCAGGAGTCACGGTAAATAATGATAATCTACGCACGGAAAACTGTAAATAATGATAAACTAGACAGGTAGCACAGTGAATAATGATATTCCAACAAGGGACCAACGTAAATAATGATATTCTAACATTGGACCACTGTAAATAATGATATACTACACAGGGACCAGTGTAAATAATGATATTCTAACAAGGGACCACTGCAAATATTAATATACAAATCTGGAACCACTGTAAATAATGAATTACTATCCAGTGACAACAGTAAATGATGATAACTTCCCAAAGCCACTGTAAATAATGATATACCAACGAGGTACCAGTGTAAATAATGATATACTGCACAAGGCCCAATGTAAATAATGATATACTTCCTAGGGACCTATGTAAATAATGATATACTACCCAGGGGGCACTGTAAATAATGAAATACTGCCCAGGAACCACTGTAAATAATGATATACTGCCCAGGGATCAATGTAAATAATGATATACTGCCCAGGGACCAATGTAAATAATGATATACTACCCAGGGACCACTGTAAATAATGATATCCTGCCCAGGAACCACTGTAAATAATAATATTCTGCCAAGGGACCACTGTAAATAATGATATACTACCCAGGGACCACTGTAAATAATTCAGGCCTACCCAGGGACCACTGTAAATAATGATATACTACCCAGGGACCACTGTAAATAATGATATACTGCCCAGGGATCACTGTAAATAATGATATACTGCCCAGGGACCACTGTAAATAATGACATACTGCCCAGGGACCACTGTAAATAATGACATACTACCCAGGGACCACTGTAAATAATGTTACACTACCCAGGGACCACTTTAAATAATGATATACTACACAGGGTCCTCTGTGAATAATGATATACTACACACTGACCACGGTAAATAATGTTGAAATGACCAGGGACCACTGTAAATATTGATATACTACCCAGGGACAACTGTAAATAGTGAAATGCTCTACGTGGCCCTCTGTAAATAATTATGTACCACACAGGGACCACTTTGAATAATGTCATACTACCCAGTGACGAGTGGAAATAAAGACAAACTGCACAGGGACCACTGTATAGATTGATATACTGCACATGGACCAGTGCAAATAATGATACACTGCCCAGGGACCACTGTAAATAATGATATACTGCCCAGGGACCACTGTAGATAATGATATACTGCCCAGGGACCACTGTAAATAATGATATACTGTCCAGGGACCGCTGTAAATAATGATATACTGCCCAGCAACCAATGTAAATAATGATATACTGCCCAGGGACCACTGTAAATAAGTATATACTGCCCAGGAACCACTGTAAAATGTATTTTGAACAAGGGACCACTGTAAATTATAATATATTATAAAGGGACCAGTGGAAATTATGATATTCTCACCAGGGACCACTGTAAATAATGACATGCTAGCCAGGGACTCCTGTAAATGACGATATGCTACCCAGAGACCACGGTACATCATGATATTCATCCCAGTGACCATTGTAAATAATGATATTCAATCCAGGGACCACTCTAAATAATGATATACTACACAGGAACCACTGTTAATGATGATATACTACCAGGGAACCTCTGGAAATAATTATCTTCTACCCATTCACTAGTGTAAATAATGATATACTACCCAGGGACCACTGTAAATAATGATATACTGCCCAGGGAACACTGTGAATAATGGTATACTACCCAAGGACAACTGTCAATTATGAGATACTGCCTTGGGACCATTGCAAATATTGATATATTACACAAAGACCACTGTAAATAATTATATATTACCCAGGGACAACTGTAAATAATGTTATACTGCCCAGGGACCACTGTAAATAAGGATATACTGCCCAGCGACCACAGGAAATAATGATTTGCGACCCAGGAGTACATAATGATAATCTACGCACGGAACACTGTAAATAATGATAAACAAGACAGGTACCACTGTGAGTAATGATATTCCAACAAAGGACCACTGTAAATAATGATATTCTAACATTGGGCCACTGTAAATAATGACATACTACCCAGGGACAAGTGTAAATAATGATATACTGCCCAGGGAACACTGTTAATAATGATTATCTACCCAGGGACCACTGTAAATAATGATATACTACCCAGGGAACACTGTAAATTATGATATACTGCCCAGGGACCACTGTAAATAATGATATACTACCCAGGGAACACTGTAAATAATGATATATGACGCAGGGACCACTGCAAATAAGGATATGCGACCCTGCGACCAGTTGAAATAATGATTTGCGTCCCAGGAGTCATGGTAAATAATGTTAATCTACGCACGGAACACTGTAAATAATGATAAACAAGACAGGTACCACTGTGAATAATGATATTCTAACATTGGACCACTGTAAATAATGATATACTACCCAGGGACCAGTGTAAATAATGATATTCTAACATTGGACCACTGTAAATATGAATATACAAACCTGGAACCACTGTAAATTATGAAATACTATCCAGTGACAACTGTAAATGGTCATTACTCCCCAAAGCCACTGTAAATAATGGTATACCAACGAGGCACCAGTGTAAATAATGATATACTGCACAAGGACGACAGTAAATAATGACATACGGCACAGGGACAACAGTATATAACGATATACTGCCCAGGGACCACAGTAAATAATGACATACGGCACAGGGCCCACTGTCAATAATGATATACTGCCTAGGGACCACTGTAAATAATGATATTCTACCCAGGGACCAGTAAATAATGACATACTACCCAAAGACCACTGTAAATACTGATATACTACCCAGGGACCACTGTAAATAGTGAAATGCTCCACCGGGCCCTCTGTAAAAAATTATGGACTACACAGGGATCCCTTTGAATAATATCATACTACACAGTGACCAGTGGAAATAAAGGCAAACTACACAGGGACCACTCTATATAATGATATACTGATCATGGTCCAGTGAAAATAATGATACACTGCCCAAGGACCACAGTAAATAATGATATACTGCCTAGGGATCTTTGTAAATAATGATATACTGCCCAGGGACCACAGTAAATAATGATATACTACCCAGGGACCACAGTAAATAATGATATATTGCCTAGGGACCTTTGTAAATAATGATATACTGCCCAGGGACCACAGTAAAGAATGATATACTGTCCAGGGGCCACAATAAATTATGATATACTACTCAGGAACAACTTGAAAAATGGTATTCCACCCAGGAACCACTGTAAAAAAGTATATACTTCCCAGGAACCACTGTAAAATGTATTTCGAAACAGGGACCACTGTAAATTATAATATATTACCCAGGGACCTGTGTAAATTATGATATTCTCACCAGGGACCACTGTAAATAACGATATGCTAGCCAGGGACTCCTGTAAATGACGATATGCTACCCAGAGACCACGGTACATCATGATATTCATCCCAGTGACCACTGTAAATAATTATATTCGACCCAGGGACCACTGTAAATAATGATATACTACACAGGACCCACTGTTAATAATGAAATACTACAGAGGGACCTCTGGAAATAATTATCTTCTACCCAGTCACCAGTGTAAATAATGATATACTACCCAGGGACCACTGTAAATAATGATATCCTGCCAAGGGACCACTGGAAATGATGATATACTACCAGGGACCACTGTAAATAATGATGTCCTGCCCAGAGACCACTGTAAATAGTGACATACGAACCAGGGACCACTGTAAATTATTATATACTACCCAGGGACCACTGTAAATAATGATATACTGCCCAGGGACCACTGTAAATAAGGATATACTGCCCAGCGACCACTGAAATAATGATTTCCTACCCAGGTGTCACGGTAAATAATGATAATCTACGCACGAAACACTGTAAACAATGATAAACAAGACACGTACCACTGTGACTAATGATATTCCAACAAGGGACCACTGTAAATAATGATATTCTAACATTGGACCACTGTAAATAATGATATTCTACCCAGGGACCGCCGTAAATTATGATATAATGCCAAGGGACCAGTGCAAATAATGATATTCTAACATTGGACCACTGTAAATAATGATGTACTACCCCGGGCCCAGTGTAAATAATGATATTCTAACACGGGGCCACTGCAAATATTAATATACAAACTTGGAACCACTGTAAATAATGAAATACTATCCAGTGACAACTGTAAATGATGATAACTTCCCAAAGCCACTGTCAATAATGATATACCAACGAGGCACCAGTGTAAATAATGATATACTGAACAGGGCCCACTGAAAATAATTATATACTGCCAAGGGACCACTGTAAATAATGATATACTACCTGGGGACCACTGCAAATAATAATTTACTACACAGTGACCATGGTAACTAATGTTGTACTGCCCAGGGATCACTGTATATAATGACATACTGCCCAGGACCACTGTAAATAATGCTCTTCTACCCAGTGACCAGTGTAAATAATGAAATACTACCCAGGGATCACTGTAAATTATGATATCCTGCCCAGGGACCACTGTAAATAATGATATCCTGTCACGGGGCCACTGTAAATAATGATATACTACCCAAGGACCACAGTAAATAATGATATACTGCCAGGGGACCACTGTAAATAATGATATTCTACCCAGGGATCACTGTAAATAATGATATACTGCCCAGGGAACACTGTAAATAATGGTATACTACCCAAGGACCACTGTAAATAATGATATACTGCCAGTGGACCTCTGTAAATAATGATATTCTACCCAGGGACCACTGTAAATAATGATATACTGCCCAGGGAACACTGTACATAATGGTATACTACCCAGGGACCACTGTAAATAATGATATACTACCCAAGCACCACCGTAAATTATGGGATACTGCACAGGGACCACTGTAAATAATGATATACTGCCCAGGGACCACTGTAAATAATGATATACTTCCCAGGGACCACTGTAAATAAAGATAAACAAGACAGGTACCACTGTGAATAATGTTATTCCAGCAAGGGACCACTGTAAATAATGGTATTCTAACAATGGACCACTGTAAATAATGATATACTACCCAGGGACCAGTGTAAATAATGTTATACTACCCAGGGACCACTGTAAATAGTGAGATACTACCCAGGGAACACTGTAAATAATGGTATACTACCCAGGGACCACTCTAAATATTGATATTCTACCCAGAGACTACTCTAAATATTGATATACTACCCAGGGACCTCTGTAAATAGTGAAATGCTCCACGGGGCCCTCTGTAAATAATTATGTACTACGCAGGGACCACTTTGAATACTGTCATATTACCCAGTGACCAGTGGAAATAAAGGCAAACTACACAGCGAGCACTGTATATAATGATATACTGCTCATGGTCCAGTCAAAATAATGATACACTGCCCAGGGACCACTGTAAATTATAAGATATTACCCAGGGACCAGTGGAAATTATGATATTCTCACCACGGACCACTGTAAATAATGATATTCTAGCCAGGGACTCCTGTAAATTTCGATATGCTACCCAGAGACCACGGTACATCATGATATTCATTCCAGTGACCATTGTAAATAATGATATTCAACCCAGAGACCAAAGTAAATAATGATATACTACACAAGGTCCACTTTGAATAATTATATACTAACCAGGACCCACTGCAAATAATGATCTTCTACCCAGTGACCAGTGTAAATAATGATATACTACCCAGGGTTCACTGTAAATTATGATGACCTGCCCAGGAACCACTGTAAATAATCTCCCCTCACCCTCTCTCTCTCTCTCTATCCCTCTCTCTCTCTCTCTCCCTCTGATGTACCATCAATTGTACGCGAGGCAAGAGATTTACCAAAGTCTGGCTTTAATTGACTAGAACACAGCTCTGCGATCGTCTACAATGTAAAGGGACGATCGTCAGGCGTCTGACCATTTATACCTCGTTAATAAAGGCGTGGTTAACTCGGCCTCTCGGCCAATCGGTCGAGAGGCACATGACCGACCAGGGCCAATGGTAAGCCGATGTTGTGACCCAATGGCAGACAGGTATCACAGATCATATCACCACATTCACCCCTTGCGGAGAAGGAAGGCGGGGGGCAGGTGTGAACGAGAACCAGGGTGGGGTGGGGGGGGGGGTGAAGAACTGCTGATATGAGTAGCCGTCGGGAGAATACATTTTCTCTCCGTACCTTTATCGAATTTGGGGGCTTCCCACTGGCCCAGACATAACGATATTTACAATAATAAAGTCCATGGGGCTGTAGAACTCGAGAAGGATTCGATCGGTTTTTTGGTAGTCCTTGACATCCTGGCCGAGCGCCGCAGTGGAGGAGTTGACGTCGGATCGGCCGATGGTCCTGCTGATGTCCTGGAGTCCGGGAGCGATAGACTTCGAGTAGCCTCCGTCACCTGAGCTGGCCGCGGAGACGCCATGGATGAGGGATGGGGATGCTGAGTGGGGTGCTGGGGTGAAAAAGGGGAGGGGGGTCTGTGGTGGGGGGGGGGCGCACGCCGGCGGGTGCCAGGTCCCGGAGGGAGACCGCGTCCTGCCGACCGTCGGGGTACTCCACATACGCGTACTGCGGGTTAGCGTGGAGTAACTGGACATGCTCCACCAACGGTTCGGACTTGTGCACCCGCACATGCTTCCAGAGCAAGATGGGCCCGTGGGTGACCAGCCACATCGGGAGAGGGGATCAGGAGGACGACTTCCTGGGGAAAACCAGAAGACGTTCATGAGGTGTCTGATTAGTTGCGGTACAGAGGAGTGAGTGGATAGACTGCCGGGCATCGGGGATAACCACCTGCCATCGGGAAATAGGATCTCTGGACCGGAGGGCCAGTAGTATGGTCTTCCAGATGGTACCATTCTCCCGCTCGACCTGTCCGTTACCCCGGGGGTTATAGCTGGTCGTCCTGCTAGAGGCGATGCCCCTGTCGAGCAGGAATTGACGCAGCTCGTCGCTCATAAATGAGGACCCCCGATCGCTGTGTATGTACGCGGGGTAGCTGAACAGTGAGAAGATGGAGAGGAGGGCCTTAATGACGGTCGATGTGGTCATGTCGGGACAGGGAATGGCGAAGGGGAAGCGGGAGTGTTCGTCGATAACCGCCAGGTTGTAAATGTTGCCGTTGTTAGAGGGAAGGGGCCCCTTGAAGTCAATGCTGAGACGTTCGAAGGGG
Organism: Scyliorhinus canicula; assembly: GCF_902713615.1. NCBI lineage: Eukaryota > Metazoa > Chordata > Chondrichthyes > Carcharhiniformes > Scyliorhinidae > Scyliorhinus > Scyliorhinus canicula. Next base: position 16,004 of record NW_024055681.1, read on the forward strand.
CGGGATGCTTTGATCAGGTGTGCGCGCTCGGGGTGGTAGAAGTGCGGTTTGCACTCAGCGCAGATGTGGCAGTCACGGGTTACTGTCCTGACTTCCTCGATGGAGAAGGGCAGGTGGCGGGCCATAATGAAATGGTAGAGGCGGGTCACCCCTGGATGGCAGAGGTCCGCGTGGAGGGAGCGGAGGCGGTCTGTCTGCGCGTTGGCGCAGGTACCGCGGGACAGGGCATCAGGAGGCTCATTGAGCTTTCCAGGACGATACAAGATATCATAGTTGTACGTGGACAACTCGATCTGCCACCGCAAGATCTTGTCTTTCTTAATCTTGCCCCCTTGTGCATTATCAAACATGAAAGCTACTGACCGTTGGTCTGTGAGGAGGGTAAACCTCCTGCCGTCCAAATAGTGCCTCCAATGTCGCACGGCTTCGACTATGGCCTGGGCTTCCTTTTCCACAGAGGGGTGGCGGAGTTCGGAAGCCTGGAGAGTTCTTGAGAAGAAGGCCACGGGTCTGCCCGCTTGGTTCAGGGTGGCCGCCAGAGCAACTTCTGATGCGTCGCTCTCATAGAACATAGAACATAGAACACTACAGCGCAGTACGGGCCCTTCGGCCCTCGATGTTGCGCCGACCTGTGAAACCATCTGAAGCCTATCTGACCTACACTATACCATTTTCATCCATATGTCGATCGAGTGACCACTTAAATGCCCTTAAAGTTGGCGAGTCTACTACTGTTGCAGGCAGGGCGTTCCACACCCCTACTACTCTCTGAGTAAAGAAACTGCATCTGACATCTGTCCTATAACTACTACTCCTCAATTTAAAACTATGTCCCCTCGTGTTGGTCATCACCATCAGAGGAAAAAGACTCTCACTGTCCACCCTATCTAACCCTCTGACTATGTTATATGTCTCTATTAAGTCACCTCTCAGCCTTCTCCTCTCTAACGAAAACAACCTCAATTCCCTGAGCCTTTCCTCGTAAGACCTTCCCTCCATACCAGGCAACATCCTAGTAAATCTCCTCTGAACCCTTTCCAAAGCTTCCACATCCTTCCTATAATGTGGTGACCAGAACTGCACGCAGTACTCCAGGTGCGGCCGCACCAGAGTTATGTAAAGCTGCAGCATGACCTTGTGGTTCCGAAACTCAATCCCCCTGCTTATTAAGGCTAGCACACCATATGCCTTCTTAACAGCCCTATTAACCTGGGTGGCAACTTTAAGGATTTATGTACCTGGATGCCGAGATCTCTCTGTTCATCTACACTACCAAGAATCTTGCCATTAGCCCAGTACTCTGCGTTCCTGTTACTCCTTCCAAAGTGAACCACCTCACACTTTTAGCATTAAACTCCATCTGCCACCTCTCAGCCCAGCTCTGCAGCTTATCTATGTCCCTCTGTATCCTATAACATCCTTCAGCACTATCCACAACTCCACCGACCTTCGTGTCATCTGCAAATTTACTAAACCATCCTTCTACACCCTCTTCCAGATCATTTATAAAAATGACCAAGAGCAGTGGCCCCAAATCAGATCCTTGCTGTACACCACTAGTAACTGAACTCCAGGATGAACATTTGCCATCAACCACCACCCTCTGTCTTCTTTCAGCTAGCCAATTACTGATCCAAACCGCTAAATCACCTTCAATTCCATACTTCCTTATTTTCTGCAATAGCCTACCGTGGGGAACCTTACCAAACGCCTTACTGAAATCCATATACACAACATCAACAACTTTACCCTGATCCACCTGTTTGGTCACCTTCTCAAAAAACTCAATAAGGTTTGTGAGGCATGACCTACCCTTCACAAAACCGTGTTGACTATTGCTAATCAACTTGTTCTTTTCAAGATGATTATAAACCCTATCTCTCATAACCTTTTCCAACATTTTACCCACAACCGAAGTAAGGCTCACAGGTCTATAATTACCAGGGTTGTCTCTACTCCCCTTCTTGAACAAGGGGACAACATTTGCTATCCTCCAGTCTTCCGGCACTATTCCTGTCGACAAATACGACATAAAGATCAAGGACAAAGGCTCTGCAATCTCCTCCCTGGCTTCCCAGAGAATCCTAGGATAAATCCCATCTGGCCCAGGGGACTTATCTATTTTGACATTTTCTAAAATTGCTAACACCTCCTCCTTTTGAACCTCAATTCCATCTAGCCTGGTCGACTGAACCTGAGTGTTCTCCTCGACAACATTGTCTTTCTCCAGTGTAAACACTGACGAAAAATATCCATTTAATGCTTCCCCTATCTCCTCTGATTCCACACACAACTTTCCACTACTATCCTTGATTGGCCCTAATCTTACTCTAGTCATTCTTTTGTTCCTGATATACCTATAGAAAGCCTTAGGATTTTCCTTATTCCTATCCGCCAACGACTTTCCGTGTCCTCTCCTCGCTCTTCTTAACTCTCCCTTTAGGTCCTTCCTGGCTAACTTGTAACTCTCAAGTGCCCTAACTGAGCCTTCATGTCTCATCCTAACATAAACCTTCTTCTTCCTCTTGACAAGTGCTTCAACTTCCTTAGTAAACCACGGTTCCCTTGCTCGACAACTTCCTCCCTGCCTGACAGGTACATACTTATCAAGGACACGCAGTAGCTGTTCCTTGAAAAAGCTCCACATTTCGATTGTACCCATCCCCTGCAGTTTCCTTCCCCATCCTATACATCCTAAATCTTGCCGAATAGCAACATAATTGCCTTTCCCCAGCTATAATACTTGCCTTGCGGTATATACCTATCCCTGCCCATTGCTAAAGTAAACATAACCGAGTTGTGATCACTATCACCAAAGTGCTCACCTACATCTAAATCTAACACCTGGCCGGGTTCATTACCCAGAACCAAATCCAATGTGGCCTCGCCCCTTGTTGGCCTGTCTACATACTGTGTCAGAAAACCCTCCTGCACACACTGCACAAAAACTGACCCATCTATAGTACTCGAACTATAGTATTTCCAGTCAATATTTGGAAAGTTAAAGTCCCCCATACCAACTACCCTGTTACTCTCGCTCCTGTCAAGAATCATCTTTGCAATCCTGTCCTCTACATCTCTGGAACTATTTGGAGGTCTATGGACAACTCCCAACTCGACCTGCAAGGGGAGGGACTCGTCGATGGCGGCATTGTGGCCTTTGCGATGTCCGCTTTGATGCGGCTCTAGGCCTGGCAGGTCTCTGTCGACGGTGTTAAGGTCGTGGTTTGAATGAGGGGACGGGCCCTGTCAGCATAATTGGGAACCCATTGGGCGTAGTATGCGAAGAACCCCAGGCAGCGTTTGAGGGATTTGGGGGTATTGGGGAGAGGGAGTTCCATCAGGGGGCGCAGACGTTCGGGGTCGGGGCCTATCACTCCGTTACGCACTACGTAGCCCAGGATGGCTAGGCGGTCGGTGCTAAACACGCACTTATCCTTATTGCACGTGAGGTTAAGGAGTTTTGCGGTTTGGAGGAATTTCTGGAGGTTGGCGTCATGGTCCTGCTGGTCGTGGCCGCTGATGGTGACATTATCAAGATACAGGATGGTAGCCCGTAATCCGTACTTGTCGACCATTCGGTCCATTTCCCGTTGGAAGACCGAGACCCCATTTGTGACACCAAACGGAACCCTAAGGAAGTGGTAGAGGCGCCCGTCAGCCTCCAACGCGGTGTACAGTCGGTCACTCGCGCGGATGGGGAGCTGGTGATAGGCGGACTTAAGTTCCACAGTTGAGAAGACCTTGTATGTCACGATCTCGTTTACCATGGTAGAAATACGGGGAAGAGGATACGCGTCCAGTTGCGTAAACCGGTTGATGGTCTGGCTATAATCGATGACCATCCGGTTTTTCTCCCCCGTCCGGACCACCAGCACTTGGGTTCGCCAGGGACTGTTGCTGGCCTCGATGACCCCTTCCGTCAGCAACCTCTGGACCTCGGACCTGATGAAGGACCGGTCCTGGGCGCTGTACCGTCTGCTCCGTGTGGCGACGGGTTTGCAATCGGGGGTGAGGTTAGCAAACAGGGAGGGAGGGTCCACTTTGAGGAACGCGAGGCTGCAGACAGTGAGGGGGGTATAGGGCCGCCGAATTGAAAGGTCAAGCTCTGCAGGTTGCACTGGAAGTCCAGTCCTAGGAGTGCCGGTGCACAAAGGTCAGGGAGGACAAGGAATTTATAATTTTTAAAAAACTTCCCTTGGACCGTGAGGTCCGCGATGCAGCACCCGGTGATGTGGACGGAGTGCGAACCTGAGGCTAAACTGATTTTGCGTGTTATGGGATGGACAGGGAGCGCGCAGCGTCTTACCGTGTCAGGGTGAACGAAGCTTTCCGTGCTCCCGGAGTCCAGCAGGCAGTCCGTCTCGTGGCCGTTGAGGTGGATCAGCGTAGTCGTTTTGGCGAGCGTGCGTGGATGAGACTGGTCGAGTTGAACGGCCGCGAGCCGTGGAGAAAATCCGTCGTCGCCGTCCGAGTCG
>NW_024055682.1:0-24779 GCF_902713615.1 Scyliorhinus canicula
GCTGGCTGTGGGGGGAGCACTGGCAGTGCTGGCTGTGGTGGGGAGCACTGGCAGGGCTGGCAGTGGGAGGGAGCTCTGGCAGGGATGGCTGAGGGGGAGCACTGGCAGTGCTGGCTGTGTGGGGAGCCGTGGCAGTGCTGGCTGTGGGGTTGGAACACAGGCTTGGCTGGCTGTGGGGGGAGCACTGGCATTGCTGGCTGTGGGGGGAGCACTGGCAGTGCTGGCTGTGTTGGGGGAGCATTGGCAGTGATGTCTGTGGGGGTTGGGTCACTGTCAGTGCTGGCTGGTGTGTGAGTGTACTGGCAGTGCTGGCTGTGGGGGAGCACTGGCAGTGCTGGCTGTGGAGGATAGCACAGGCAGTGTTGTCTGTGGAGGGAGCTCTGGCAGTGTTGGCTGTGTGGGGGACCACTGGCAGTGCTGGCTGTAGGGTATCACTGGCAGTGCTGGCTGTGTGGGGAGGAAGCACTGGCAATGCTGGCTGTGGGGGAGGGAACACGCAGTGAATGCTGTCGGAGTGCAGTACTGGCAGTGCTAGCTGGGGAGGGCACTGGCAGTGCTGGCTGGGGAGGGCAATGACAGTGCTGGCTGGCGAGGGCACTGGAAGTGCTGGCTGGGGAGGGCACTGTCAGTGCTGGTTGTGAGGGAGTATCACTGGAAGTGCTGGCTGTGGGGGGTATCACTGGCAGTGCTGGATGTGTGGGGAGGGAGCACTGGCTTTTGGGGGGAGCAATGGCAGTGGTGGCTGGGGAGGGCACTGGCAGTGCCGGCTGTGGCGAGGGAGCACTGGCAGTGGTGGCTGTGGGGAGGGAGCACTGGCAGTGCTGGCTGTGGGGTATCACTGGCAGTGCTGGCTGTGGGGGAGTGCACTGTCAGTGCTGGTTGTGTGGGGGAGCACTGGCAGTGCTGATTGTGTGGGGAGCACTGGCTTTGCTGGCTGGGGAGGGCAATGGCAGTGCTGGATGTGGGAGGGAGCACTGGGAGTGCTGGCTGTGGGGGGCACTGGGTGTGCTGGCTGTGGGGGAGCTCTGGCTGTGTTGGCTGTGGGTTATCACTGGCAGTGTTGGCTGTTGGGTATCACTGGCAGTGCTGGCTGTGGGGGTGTGCACTGCCAGTGCTGGCTGTGTGGGGGAGCACAGGCAGTGCTGACTGTGTAGGGAGCACTGGCAGTGCTGGCAGTGTTGTGTGGGAGCACTGGCAGGGCTGGCTGTGGAGTGGAGCACAGCAGTGCTGTCTGTGGGTGGGCACTGGCAGTGCTGGCTGTGGGGGAGCACTGGCAGTGCTGATTGTGTGCGATTGAGCACTGGCAGTGCTGGCTGTGGGGGTTATCACTGGCAGTGCGTGCTGTGGGGGGTATAACTGGCTGTGCTGGCTTTTGGGGGAGCACTGGCAGAGCAGCATGTGGGGGCGGGGGCACTGGCAGTGCTGGTTGTGGCGATGGGGCACTGGCAGTGCTGGCTGTGGGCACTGGCAGTGCTGGCTGTGGGAGCAGCACTGGCAAGTCTGGCTGTGGGTAGAGCACTGGCAGGGTTGGCTTGTGGGGGAGCACTGGCAGTGCTGGCTGTGTGGGGAGCACTGGCATTGCTGGCTGTGGGGGAGCAGTGGCAGGGCTGGCTGTAGGGGAGGGAGCACTGGCAGTGCTGGTTGTGGGGGAGCACTGGCAGTGCTGGCTGTGTGGGGAGCCGTGGCAGTGCTGGCTATGGGGGTGGAACTCAGGCTGGGCTGGCTGTGGGGGGAGCACTGGCAGTGCTGCTGTGGGGTGAGCACTGGCAGTGCTGGCTGTGTATGGGGAGCATTGGCAGTGATGTCTGTGGGGGTGGGGGCACTGTCAGTGCTGGCTGTGGGGGTGAGTGTACTGGCAGTGCTGGCTGTGGGGGAGTACTGGCAAGTCTGGCTGTGGGAGGGCACTGGCATGGCTGGCTGTGAGGGGGCACAGGCAGTGCTGGCTGTGGGGGGCACTGGCTGTGATGGCTGTGTGGGAGCACTGGCAGTGCTGGCTGTGTGGAGGAGCATGGCAGTACTGTAGGCAGGGAGGGCACTGACAGTGGCGGGCTGTGGGGGGAACACTGGCGTGCCTGGCTGTTGGGGGAGCAACTGGCAGTGCTGGCTTGGGGGAGCACTGGCAGTGCTGACTGTTGGGGAGCACTGGCAGGGCTGGCTGGGGAGGGAGGGAGCACTGGCAGTGCTGGCTGTGGGGGGAGCACTGGCAGTGTTGGCTGTGTGGGGGTAAAACTGGCAGTGCTGGATGGGGGGTATCACTGGCAGTACTGGCTGTGTGGAGAGGGAGCACTGGCAGTACTGGCTGTGGGGGCACTGGCAGTGCTGGCTGTGGGTGCACTTGGCTGTGCTGGCTGTGGGGGAGGGAGCACGCAGTGATGGCTGTCGGAGTGCAGCACTGGCAGTGCTGGCTGGGGAGGGCACTGGTAGTGCTGGCTGGGGAGGGCACTGGCAGTGCTGGCTGTGTTGTGAGGGAGCACTGGCAGTGCTGGATGTGGGGGGAGCACTGGCAGTGCAGGCTGTGGGGGAGCACTGGCAGTGCTGGCTGTGGGGGGAGCACTGGCAGTGCTGGCTGTGGGGGGAGCACTGGCAGTGCTGGCTGTGGAGGGTAGCACAGGCAGTGCTCTGTGGAGGGAGCTCTGGCAGTGTTGGCTTTGTGGTGGACCACTGGCATTGCTGGCTGTGTGGGGAGGAAGCAGTGGCAGTGCTTGCTGGGGAGGGTACTGGCAGTGCTGGCTGGGGAGGGCAATGACAGTGCTGGCTGGCGAGGGCCCTGGTCGTGCTGGCTGGGGAGGGCACTGTCAGTGATGGCTGTGAGGGAGTATCACTGGAAGTTCTGGATGTGTGGGTAGGGAGCACTGGCTGTGGGGGGCGTAATGGTAGTGCTGGCTGGGGAGGGCACTGGTAGTGCTGGCTGAGGAGGGCACTGGCAGTGCCGGCTGTGGGGAGGGTGCACTGGCAGTGCTGGCTGTGGGGGTGTGCACTGTCAGTGCTGGCTGTGTGGGGGAGCACTGGCAGTGCTGTCTGTGTGGGGAGCACTGGCAGTGCTGGATGAGGGAGGGAGCACTGGAAGTGCTGGCTGTGGGGGGCACAAGGAGTGCTGGCTGTGGGGGAGCTGCGGCAGTGTTGGCTGTGGGTTATCACTGGCAGTGTTGGCTGTGGGTGTCACTGGCAGTGCTGGCTGTGGGGGGAGCATTGGCAGTGCTGGCTCTGGGGGTAGCACTGGCAGTGCTGGCTGTGGGGGAGGGAGCATTGGCAGTTCTAGCTGTGGTGCACCGCTGGCAGTGCTGGCTGTGGGGGGAGCACTGGCAGTGCTGGCTGGGGGGTGAACACTGGCAGTGCTGGCTGTGGGGGGAGCACTGGCAGGGCTGGCTGTGGGGGGAGCACTGGCAGGGCTGGCTGTGGGGGGTGCACTGGCAGTGCTGGCTCTGGGGGGGGGCACTGGCAGTGCTGGCTGTGGGGGGAGTACTGGCAGTGCAGGCTGTGTGGGGGGCACTGGCAGTGCTGGCTGTGGGGGTGGGGGCACTGGCAGTGCTGGCTGTGGGGGTGGGGGCACTGGCAGTGCTGGCTGAGTGGGGGGTATCACTGGCAGTGCTGGCTGTCGGGGGGGGGCACTGGCAGTGCTGGCTGTGGAGGGTGGCACAGGCAGTGCTGTCTTTGGAGGGAGCTCTGGCAGTGTTGGCTGTGTGGGGGACCACTGGCAGTGCTGGCTGTAGGGTATCACTGGCAGTGCTGGCTGTGTGGTGTTGAAGCACTGGCAGTGTTTGCTGTGGGGGCACTGGCAGTGATGGCTGTTGGGAGGGCACTGGCAATGCTTGCTGTGGGGGAGAGAACACGCAGTGATGGCTGTCGGAGTGCAGTACTGGCAGTGCTGGCTGGGGAGGGCACTGCCAGTGCTGGCTGGGGAGGGCAATGACAGTGCTGGCTGTGAGGGAGTATCACTGGAAGTGCTGGCTGTGGGGGGTATCACTGGCAGTGCTGGATGTGTGGGGAGGGAACACTGGCAGTGGGGGGAGTAATGGTAGTGCTGGCTGGGGAGGGCACTGGCAGTGCTGGCTGGGGAGGGCACTGGCAGTGCTGGCTGTGGGGAGGGAGCACTGGCAGTGCTGGCTGTGGGGAGGGAGCACTGGCAGTGCTGTCTGTGGGGTATCACTGGCAGTGCTGGCTGTGGGGGTGTGCACTGTCAGTGCTGGCTGTGTGGGGGAGCACTGGCAGTGCTGACTGTGTGGGGAGCACTGTCTGTGCTGGCGGGGGAGGGCAATGGCAGTGCTGGATGAGGAAGGGAGCACTGGAAGTGCTGGCTGTGGGGGGCACAAGGAGTGCTGGCTGTGGGGGGAGGTCTGGCAGTGTTGGCTGTGGGTTATCACTGGCAGTGTTGGCTGTGGTGTATCACTGGCAGTTGCTGGATGTGGGGGGAGCATTGGCAGTGCTTGCTCTCGGGGTAGCACTGGCACCGCTGGCTGTGGGTGAGGGAGCATTGGCAGTTCTAGTTGTGGTGTACCGCTGGCAGTGCTGGCTGTGGGGGGAGCACTGGCAGTGCTGGCTGTGGGGGGAGCACTGGCAGGGCTGGCTGTGGGGGGAGCACTGGCAGTACTGGCTGGGTGTGGGAAATGGCAATGCTGGCTGTCGGGGGAGGACTGGCAGTGCTGGCTGTGGGGGTGGGGGCACTGGCAGTGCTGGCTGTGGGGGTGGGGGCACTGGCAGTGCTGGCTGAGTGGGGGGTATCACTGGCAGGGCTTGCTGTGGGGGGAACACTAGCAGTGCTGGCTGTGGGGGGGTATCACTGGCAGTGCTGGCTGTGGGGTCCACTGGCAGTGCTGGCTGTGTGGGGTATCTCTGGCAGTGCTGGCTGTTGGGGTGGGGGCACTGGCAGTGCTGGCTGTGGGGGGAGCACTGGCAAGTCTAGCTGTGGGTGGTGCACTGTCAGTGCAGGCTGTGGGGATCACTGGCAAGTCAGGCTGTGGGTGGAGCACTGGCAGTGCTGGCTGTGTGGGGAGCACTGGCAGTGCTGGCTGTGGGGTGGAACACAGGCAGGGCTGGCTGTGGGGGGAGCATAGAACATTACAGCGCTGTACGGGCCCTTCGGCCCTCGATGTTGCTCCGACCTGTGAAACCATCTGAAGCCTATGTGATCTACACTATTCCATTTTCATCCATATGTCTATCCAGTGACCACTTAAATTCCCTTAAAGTTGGCGAGTCTATTACTGTTGCAGGCAGGGCGTTCCACACCCCTACTACTCTCTGAGTAAAGAAACTGCCTCTGACATATGTCCTATATCTATCACCCCTCAATTTAAAGCTATGTCCCCTCGTTTTGGTCATCACCATCCGAGGAAAAAGACTCTCACTGTCCACCCTATCTAACCCTCTGACTATCTTATATGTCTCTATTAAGTCACCTCTCAGCCTTCTCCTCTCTAACAAAAACAACCTCAATTCCCTGAGCCTTTCCTCGTAAGACCTTCCCTCCATACCAGGCAACATCCTAGTAAATCTCCTCTGAACCCTTTCCAAAGCTTCCACATCCTTCCTATAATGTGGTGACCAGAACTGCACGCAGTACTCCAGGTGTGGCCGCACCAGAGTTATGTACAGCTGCAGCATGACCTTGTGGTTCCGAAACTCAATCCCCCTGCTTATAAAGGCTAGCACACCATATGCATTCTTAACAGCCCTATTAACCTGGGTGCAACTTTCAGGGATTTATGTACCTGGATGCCGAGATCTCTCTGTTCATCTACACTACCAAGAATCTTGCCATTAGCCCAGTACTCTGCATTCCTGTAGTGTTCTGTGTTCTATGTTCTATGAGAGCGACGCATCAGAAGTTGCTCTGGCGGCCACCCTGACCCAAGCGGGCAGACCCGTGGCCTTCTTCTTCAGAACCCTCCAGGCTTCCGAACTCAGCCACCCCTCTGTGGAAAAGGAAGCCCAGGCCACAGTCGAAGCCGTGCGACATTGGAGGCACTATTTGGACGGCAGGGTGTTTACCCTCCTCACAGACCAACGGTCAGTGACCTTTATGTTCGATAATGCACAGAGGGACAAGATTAAGAAAGACAAGATCTTGCGGTGGCAGATCGAGTTGTCCACGTACAACTATGATATCTTGTATCGTCCTGGGAAGCTCAATGAGCCTCCTGATGCCCTGTCCCGCGGTACCTGCGCCAGCGCGCAGACAGACCGCCTCCGCTCCCTCCACGCAGACCTCTGCCATCCAGGGGTGACCCGCCTACACCACTTCATTAAGGCCCGCAACCTGCCTTTCTCCATCGCGGAACTCAGGTCAGTAACACGTGACTGCCACATCTGCGCCGAGTGCAAACCGCACTTCTACCGCCCCGAGCGCGCACACCTGATCAAAGCATCCCGCCCCCCCCCCCGAACGTCTTAGCATTGACTTCAAGGGCCCCTTCCCTCTAACAACCGCAACATTTACTTCCTGGCGGTTATCGACGAACACTCCCGCTTCCCCTTCGCCATTCCCTGCCCCGACATGACCACATCGACCGTCATTAAGGCCCTACTCTCCATCTTCTCCCTGTTCGGCTACCCCGCGTACATACACAGCGATCGGGGGTCCTCATTTATGAGCGATGAGCTGCGTCAATTCCTGCTCGACAGGGGCATTGTCTCTAGCAGGACGACCAGCTATAACCCTCGGGGTAACGGACAGGTCGAGCGGGAGAATGGTACCGTCTGGAAGACCATACTACTGGCACTCAGGTCCAGAGATCTCCCTATTTCCCGATGGCAGGCGGTTATCCCCGATGCCCGGCAGTCTATCCACTCACTCCTCTGTACCGCAACTAATCAGACACCACATGAGCGTCTTCTTGCTTTCCCCAGGAAGTCGTCCTCCGGATCCCCTCTCCCGATGTGGCTGGTCACCCCCGGACCCATCTTGCTCTGGAAGCATGTGCGGGTGCACAAGTCCGACCCGTTGGTGGAGCATGTCCAGTTACTCCACGCTAACCCGCAGTACGCGTATGTGGAGTACCCCGACGGTCGGCAGGACACGGTCTCCCTCCGGGACCTGGCACCCGCCGGCGTGCAGCCCCCCCCCCCCACCACAGACCCCCCCTCCCCTTTTTCACCCCAGCACCCCACTCAGCTTCCCCATCCCTCATCCATGGCGTCTCCGCGGCCAGCTCAGGTGACGGAGGCTACTCGAAGTCTATCGCTCCCGGACTCCAGGACATCAGCAGGACCATCAGCCGATCCGACGTCAACTCCTCCACTGCGGCGCTCGGCCAGAACGTCAAGGACCACAAAAAGACCGATCGTATCCTTCTAGAGTTCTACAGCCCCATGGACTTTATTTTTGTAAATATCGTTATGTCTGGGCCAGTGGGAAGCCCCCAAATTCGATAAAGGTACGGAGAGAAAATGTATTCTCCCGACGGCCACTCATATCACCAGTTCTCCCCCCCCCCCCACACCACCCTGGTTCTCGTTCACACCTGCCCCCCGCCTTCCTTCTCCGCAAGGGGTGAATGTGGCGATATGATCTGTGATACCTGTCTGCCATTGGGTCAGAACATCGGCTTACCATTGGCCCTGGTCGGTCATGTGCCTCTCGACCGATTGGCCGAGAGGCCGAGTTAACCACGCCTTTATTAACGAGGTATAAATGGTCAGACGCCTGACGATCGTCCCTTTACATTGTAGACGATCGCAGAGCTGTGTTCTAGTCAATTAAAGCCAGACTTTGGTAAATCTCTTGCCTCGCGTACAATTGATGGTACATCAGAGGGAGAGAGAGAGAGAGAGAGAGAGGGATAGAGAGAGAGAGAGGGTGAGGGGAGATTATTTACAGTGGTTCCTGGGCAGGTCATCATAATTTACAGTGGACCCTGGGTAGTATATCATTATTTACACTGGTCACTGGGTAGAAGATCATTATTTGCAGTGGGTCCTGGTTAGTATATAATTATTCACAGTGGACCTTGTGTAGTATATCATTATTTACTTTGGTCTCTGGGTTGAATATCATTATTTACAATGGTCACTGGAATGAATATCATGATGTACCGTGGTCTCTGGGTAGCATATCGAAATTTACAGGAGTCCCTGGCTATCATATCATTATTTACAGTGGTCCGTGGTGAGAATATCATAATTTGCACTGGTCCCTGGGTAATATCTTATAATTTACAGTGGTCCCTTGTTCGATATACATTTTACAGTGGTTCCTGAGTAGTATATCATTATTTACTGTGGTCCCTGGGCAGTGTATCATTATTTTCACTGGACCATGAGCAGTATATCATTATATACAGTGCTCGCTGTGTAGTTTGCCTTTATTTCCACTGGTCACTGGGTAGTATGACATTATTCAAAGAGGTCCCTGCGTAGTACATAATTATTTACAGAGGGCCCCGTGGAGCATTTCACTATTTAGAGAGGTCCCTGGGTAGTATATCAATATTTAGAGTAGTCTCTGGGTAGAATATCAATATTTAGAGTGGTCCCTGGGTAGTATACCATTATTTACAGTGTTCCCTGGGTAGTATCTCACTATTTACAGTGATCCCTGGGTAGTATAACATTATTTACACTGGTCCCTGGGTAGTATATCATTATTTACAGTGGTCCATTGTTAGAATACCATTATTTACAGTGGTACCTATCTTGTTTATCTTTATTTACAGTGGTCCCTGGGAAGTATATCATTATTTACAGTGGTCCCTGGGAAGTATATCATTATTTACAGTGATCCCTGGGTAGTATACCATTATTTACAGTGTTCCCTGGGCAGTATATCATTATTTATAGTGATCCCTGGGTAGAATGTCATTATTTACAGAGGTCCACTGGCAGTATATCATTATTTACAGTGGTCCTTGGGTAGTATACCATTATTTACAGTGTTCCCTGGGCAGTATATCATTATTTACAGTGATCCCTGGGTAGAATATCATTATTTACAGTGGTCCCCTGGCAGTATATCATTATTTACAGTGGTCCCGTGACAGGATATCATTATTTACAGTGGTCCCTGGGCAGGATATCATAATTTACAGTGATCCCTGGGTAGTATTTCATTATTTACACTGGTCATTGGGTAGAAGAGCATTATTTACAGTGGTCCTGGGCAGTATGTCATTATATACAGTGATCCCTGGGCAGTACAACATTAGTTGCCATGGTCACTGTGTAGTAAATTATTATTTGCAGTGGTCCCAGAGCAGTATATCATTATTTACAGTGGTCCCTTGGCAGTATATAATTATTTACAGTGGGCCCTGTTCAGTATATCATTATTTACACTGGTGCCTCGTTGGTATATCATTATTGACAGTGGCTTTGGGAAGTTATCATCATTTACAGTTGTCACTGGATAGTATTTCATTATTTACAGTGGTTCCATGTTTGTATATTAATATTTGCAGTGGCCCCGTGTTAGAATATCATTATTTACACTGGGCCCGGGGTAATACATCATTATTTACAGTGGTCCAATGTTAGAATATCATTATTTGCACTGGTCCCTGTGCATTATATCATAATTTACGGCGGTCCCTGGGTAGAATATCATTATTTACAGTGGTCCAATGTTAGAATATCATTATTTACAGTGGTCCCTTGTTGGAATATCATTATTCACAGTGGTACGTGTCTTGTTTATCATTGTTTACAGGGTTTCGTGCGTAGATTATCATTATTTACCGTGACACCTGTGTAGGAAATCATTATTTCCAGTGGTCGCTGGGCAGTATATCCTTATTTACAGTGGTCCCTCGGCAGTATATCATTATTTACAGTGGTCCCTCGGCAGTATATCATTATTTACAGTGGTCCCTGGGTAGTATATAATAATTTACAGTGGTCCCTGGTTCGTATATCACTATTTACAGTGGTCCCTGGGCAGGACATCATTATTTACAGTGGTCCCTGGGCAGTATATCATTATTTACAGTGGTCCCTGGGTAGTATATCATTATTTATAGTGGTCCCTGGGTAGTATATCATTATTTACAGTGGTCCCTGGGCAGTATATCATTATTTACAGTGGTCCCTGGGTAGTATATCATTATTTACAGTGGTCCCTGTGTAGTATATCATTATTTACTGTGGTCTTTGGGTAGAATATCATTATTTAAAGTGGTCCCTTGGCAGGATATCATTATTTACAGTCATCCCTAGGCAGGATATCATTGTTTACAGTGATCACTGGGTAGTATATCATTATTTACACTGGTGACTGGGTAGAAGATAATTATTTCCAGAGGTCCCTCTGTAGTATTTCATTATTAGCAGTGGGTCCTGTGTAGTATTTCATTATTTACAGTGGTCCCTGGGTTGAATATAATTATTTACAGTGGTCACTGGGATGAATATCATGATGTACCGTGGTCTCTGGGTAGCATATCGTCATTTACAGGAGTCCCTGGCTAGCATATCATTATTTACAGTGGTCCCTGGTGAGAATATCATAATTTACACACGTCCCTGGGTAATATATTATAATTTACAGTGGTCCCTGTTTCGAAATACATTTTACAGTGGTTCCTGGGAAGTATATACTTTTTTACAGTGGTTCCTGGGTAGAATATCATTTTTCAAGTTGTTCCTGAGTAGTATATCATAATTTATTGTGGCCTCTGGACAGTATATCATTCTTTACTGTGGTCCCTGGGCAGTATATCATTATTTACAAAGGTCCCTAGGCAATATATCATTATTTACTGTGGTCCCTGGGTAGTATATCATCATTTACTGTGGTCCCTGGGCAGTATATCATTATTTACAAAGGTCCCTAGGCAGTATATCATTATTTACTGTGGTCCTTGGGCAGTGTATCATTATTTTCACTGGACCATGATCAGTATATCATTATATAGAGTGGTCCCTGTGTAGTTTGCCTTTATTTCCACTGGTCACTGTGTAGTATGATATTATTCAAAGTGGTCCCTGTGTAGTCCATAATTTTTTACAGAGGGCCCGGTGGAGCATTTCACTATTTACAGTGGTCCCTGGGTAGTATATCAGTATTTACAGTGGTCTTTGGGTAGTATGTCATTATTTACTGGTCCCTGGGTAGAATATCATTATTTACAGTGGTCCCTAGGCAGTATATCATTATTGACAGTGGGCCCTGTGCCGTATGTCATTATTTACTGTGGTCCCTGGGCAGTATATCATTATTTACTGTTGTCCCTGGGCAGTATGTCATTATTTACTGTCGTCCTTGTGCAGTATATCATTATTTACACTGGTGCCTCGTTGGTATATCATTATTTACAGTGGCTTTGTGGAGTTATGACCATTTACAGTTGTCACTGGATAGTATTTCATAATTTACAGTGGTTCCAGGTTTGTATATTCATATTTACAGTGGTCCAATGTTAGAATATAATTATTTACACTGGTCCCTGGGTAGTATATCATTATTTACAGTGGTCCAATGTTAGAATATCATTATTTACAGTGGTCCCTAGTTGCAATATCATTATTCACAGTGGTACCTGTCTTGTTTATCATTATTTACAGTGTTCGGTGCGTAGATTAACATTATTTACCATGACTCCTGGGACGCAAATCATTATTTCAACTGGTCGCAGGGTCGCATATCCTTATTTGCAGTGGTCCCTGCGTCATATATCATTATTTACAGTGGTCCCTGGGCAGTATATCATTATTTACAGTGTTCCCTGGGTAGTATATCATTATTTACAGTGGTCCCTGGGCAGTATATCATTATTTACAGTGTTCCCTGGGTAGTATATCATTATTTACAGTGGTCCCTGGCCAGTATATCATTATTTACAGTGGTCGCTGGGCAGTATATCATAATTTACAGTGGTGCCTGGGCAGTATATCATTATTTACACTTGTCCCTGGGTAGTATATCATTATTTACAGTGGTCCTTTGTTGGAATATCATTACTCACAGTGGTACCTGCCTTGTTTATCATTATTTACAGTGTTCCGTGCGTAGATTATCATTATTTACTCCTGGGTCGCAAATCATTATTTCCTGTGGTCGCTGGGCAGTATAACATTATTTACAGTGGTCCCTGGGTAGTATATCATTATTTACACTGGTGAATGGGTTGAAGATAATTATTTCCAGAGGTCCCTTTGTAGTATAGCATCATTAACAGTGGTTCCTGTGTAGTATATCATTATTTAGAGTGGTCCCTGGATTGAATATCATTATTTACAATGGTCACTGGGATGAATATCATGATGTACCGTGGTCTCTGGGTAGCATATCGTCATTTACAGTGGTCCCTGGTGAGAATATCATAATTTCCACTGGTCCCATTATAATATATTATAATTTACAGTGGTCCCTTGTTCAAAATACATTTTACAGTGGTTCGTGGGCAGTATATACTTATTTACAGTGGTCCCTGGGCAGTATATCATTATTTACAGTGGTCCCTGGGCAGTATATCATTATCTACAGTGATCCCTGGGCAGTATATCATTATTTACAGTTGTCCCTGGGCAGTGTATCATTATTTGCACTGGCCCATGTGCAGTATATCAATCTATACAGTGGTCCCTGTGCAGTTTGACTTTATTTCCACTCGTCACTGGGTAGTATGACATTATTCAAAGTGGTCCCTGTGTAGTACATAATTATTTACAGAGGGCCACGTAGAGCATTTCACTATTTACAGTTGTCCCTGGGTCGTATATCAATATTTACAGTGGTCCCTGGTCATTTCAACATTATTTACTGTGGTCAGTGTGTAGTATATCATTATTCACAGTGGACCCTGTGTAGTATATCATTATTTATAGTGGTCCCTGGGTAGTGTAACATTATTTACAGTGGTCCCTGGGTAGTATGTCATTATTTACAGTGGTCCCTGGGCAGTATGTCATTATTTACAGTGGTCCCTGGGCAGTATATCATTATTTGCAGTGATCCCTGGGCAGTATATCATTATTTACAGTGGTCCCTGGGTGGTATATCATTATTTACAGTGGTCCCTGGGTAGGCCTTAATTATTTACAGAGGTCCCTGGGTAGTATATCATTATTTACAGTGGTCCCTGGGCAGTATGTCATTATTTACAGTGGTCCCTGGGCAGTATATCATTATTTGCAGTGATCCCTGGGCAGTATATCATTATTTACAGTGGTCCCTGGGTAGTATATCATTATTTACAGTGGTCCCTGGGTAGGCCTTAATTATTTACAGTGGTCCCTGGGTAGTATATCATTATTTACAGTGGTCCCTTGGCAGAATATTATTATTTACAGTGGTTCCTGGGCAGGATATCATTATTTACAGTGGTCCCTGTGTAGTATATCATTATTTACATTGGTCCCTGGGCAGTATATCATTATTTACATTGATCCCTAGGCAGTATATCATTATTTACAGTGGTTCCTGGGCAGTATTTCATTATTTACAGTGCCTCCTGGGTAGTATATCATTATTTACATATGTCCCTAGGAAGTATATCATTATTTACATTGGGCCTTGTGCAGTATATCATTATTTACTCTGGTACCTCGTTGGTATATCATTATTTACAGTGGCTTTGGGAAGTTATCATCATTTACTGTTGTCACTGGATAGTATTTCATTATTTACAGTGGTTCCTGGTTTGTATATTAATATTTGCAGTGGTCCCTTGTTAGAATATCATTATTTACACTGGTCCCAGTGTAGTATATCATTATTTACAGTGGTCCAATGTTAGACTATCATTATTTACGTTGGTCCCTTGTTGGAATATCATTATTCACTGTGCTACCTGTCTAGTTTATCATTATTTACAGTTTTCCGTGCGTAGATTATAATTATTTACCGTGACTCCTGGGTAGCAAATTATTATTTCGAGTGGTCGCTTGGCAGTATATCATTATTTACAGTGGTTGCTGGGCAGTATATCATTATTTACAGTGATCCCTCGGTAGTATATCATTATCTACTCTGGTCCCTAGGCAGTATATCATTATTTGCAGTGGTCCCTGGGTAGTATATCATTATTTGAATTGATGACTGGGTAGAAGATCATTATTTCCAGAGGTCCCTTTGTAGTATATCATTATTAACAGTGGTTCCTGTGTAGTATATCATTATTTAGAGTTGTCCCTGGGTAGTATATCATTATTTACACTGGCCACTGGGATGAATATCATGATGTACCGTGGCCTCTGGTGAGCATATCGTCGTTTACAGGAGTCCCTGGCTACCATATCATTATTTATAGTGGTCCCTGGTGAGAATATCATAATTTCCACTGGTCCCTTTATAATATATTATAATTTACAATGGACCCTTGTTCAAAATATATTTTACAGTGGTTCCTGGGCAGTATATACTTATTTACAGTGGTCCCTTGGCAGTATATAATTATTTACAGTGATCCCTCGGTAGTATATATCATTATCTACTATGGTCCCTGGACAGTATATCATTATTTACTGTTGTCCCTGGGCAGTGTATCATTATTTTCACTGGTCCATGTGCAGTATATCAATCTATACAGTTTTCCCTGTGCAGTTTGCCTTTATTTCCACTCGTCACTGGGTAGTATGACATTATTCAAAGTGGTCCCTGTGTAGTATATAATTATTTTCAGACGGCCCCGTGGAGCATTTCACTATTTACAGTGGTCCCTGGGTAGTATATCAATATTTACAGTGGTCCCTGGTCATTTCAACATTACTTACCGTCGTCAGTGTGTAGTATATCATTATTTACAGTGGTCCCTGGGTAGTATAACATTATTTACAGTGGTCCCTGGGCAGTATATCATTATTTACAGTGGTCCCTGGACAGTATATCATTATATACAGTGGTCCCTGGGCAATATATCATTATTTACAGTGGTCCCTGGGCAGTATATCATTATTTACAGTGGTCCCTGGGCAGTATATCATTATTTACAGTGGTCCCTGGATAGTATATCATTATTTACAGTGGTCCCTGGGCAGTATATCATTATTTACAGTGGGCCCTGGGTAGAATATCATTATTTACAGTTTTCCCTGGGCAGTATATCATTATTTACAGTGGTCCCTGTGTAGTATATCATTATTTACAGTGGTCCCTCGGCAGTATATCATTATTTACAGTGTTCCCTGGACAGTATATCATTATTTACAGTGGGCCTTGTGCAGTATATCATTACTTACACTGGTACCTCGTTGGTATATCATTATTTACAGTGGCTTTGGGAAGTTATCATCATTTATAGTTGTCACTGGATAGTATTTCAGTATTTACAGTGGTTCCAGGTTTGTATATTCATATTTGCAGTGGTCCCTTGTTAGAATATCATTATTTACACACGTCCCTGTGTAGTATATCATTACTTACAGTGGTCCAACGTTGGAATATCATTATTCACTGTGCTACCTGTCTAGTTTATCATTATTTACAGTTTTACTTGCGTAGATTATCATTAGTTACCGTGACTCAGGGTAGCAAATTATTATTTCCAGTGGTCGCTGGTCAGTATATCATTATTTACAGTGGTCCCTGGGCAGTATATCATTATTTACAGTGGTCCAATGTTAGTATATCATTATTTACAGTGCCCCTGGGTAGTATATCATTATTTACAGTGGTCCCTGGGTAGTATATCATTATTTACAGTGGTCCAATGTTAGAATATCATTATTTACAGTGGTCCCTGGACAGTATATCATTATTTACAGTGGTCCCTGGGTAGGCCTTAATTATTTACATTGGTCCCGAGGCAGTGTATAATTATTTACATTGATCCCTGGGCGGTATATCATTATTTACAGTGGTCACTGGTCAGTGTCTCATTATTTACATTGGTCCCTGGGTAGTATATTATTATTTACATTGGTCCGTGGGAAGTATATCATTATTTACAGTGGTACCTGGGTAGTATATCATTATTTACAGTGGCCACTGGGTAGTATATCATTATTTACATAGGTCCCTGGGAAGTATATCATTATTTCCAATTGTCCCTGGGAAGTATATCATTATTTCCAATTGTCCCTGTATAGTATATCATTATTTACAGAGTTCCTTGGGAAGTATATCATTACTTACGTTGGTCCCTGTGTATAGTATCATTATTTACAATTGTCCCTGGGTAGCATACCATTATTTACAGTTGTTGCTGGGTAGTAAATTATTTTTTACTGTGGTCCATGGGTAGTATAACATTATTTACAGTGGTCCCTGGGCGGTATATCATTATTGACACTGGTTCCTGGGTAGTATATCATTATTAACACTTGTGCCTGGGCGGTATATCATTATTTACAGTGGTCCCTGGGTAGTATATCATTATTCGCAGTGGTCTCTGTCTTGTATATCATTATTTTCAGTGGATTCTGGTTAGTTTATCAATATTTACAGTTGTCTCTTTGTTGTATATTTTTATTCATAGTGTTCCCTGGCATTATAGAACATAAAACATGACAGCGCAGTACAGGCCCTCGATGTTGCGCCTACCTGTGAATCCACTCGTACACCCATCGACACTATTTCCTTTTCATCCATATGTCTATCCAATGACCTTAATGTTGGCGAGTCCACTACTGTTGCAGGCAGGACATCCCACGCCCTTACTACTCTCTGCGAAGAACTTACCTCTGACATCTGCCCTATATCTATCTCCCCTCAATTTAAAGCTATGTCCCCTCGTGCTGGACATCACCATCCGAGGAAAAAGGCTCTCACTGTCCACCCTATCTAATCCTCTGATCATCTTGTATGCCTCAATTAAGTTACCTCTAAGCCTTCTTCTCTCTACCTAAAACAGCCTTAAGTCTCTCAAACTTTCCTCATACGATCTTCCCTCCATACCAAGCAACATCCTGGTAAATCTCCTCTGTACCCTTTCCAATGCTTCCTCACCCTTCCTATAATGCGGCGGCCAGAACTGTACGTAATACTCCAAATGCGGCCGCACCAGAGTTTTGTACAGCTGCAACATGACCTCATGGCTCCGAAAATCAATCCCTCTACCAATAAAAGCAAACACCCATACGCCTTCTTAACAACCCTATCAAACTGCGTGGCAACTTTCAGGGATCTATGTACATGGACACCGAAATCTCTCTGCTCATCCACACTACCAAGAATCTTACCATTGCCCCAGTACTCTGTCTTCCAGTTAGTCCTTCCAAAATGAATCACCTCACACTTTTCTGCATTAAACTCCATTTGCCACCTCTCAGCCCAGCTCTGCAGCTTATCTACGTCCCTCTTTCACCTGCAACATCTTTCCGCACTGTCCACATCTCCACCGACTTCAGTGTCATTGCAAATTTACTCACCCATCCTTCTACGCCCTCCTCCACGTAATTTATAAAAATGACAAACAGCAGTGGCCCCAAAACAGATCCTTGTGGTACACTACTTGTAACTGAACTCCCGGCTGAACATTTTCCATCAACCACGACCCTTTGTCTTCTTCCAGCTAGCCAATTTCTGATCCAAACTGCTAAATCACCCTGGATCCCACGCCTCCGTATTATCTGCGGTAGCCTACCGTCGGGAACCTTATCAAACGCTTTACCTAAATACATATAGAACACATCAACTCCTATACCCTCGTCCATCTGTTTGGTCACCTTCTCAAAGAAAACTATAAGGTTTGTGAGGCACGACCTACCCTTCACAGTTCGTAAGCTAGCACTTTTCCAGGATACACATCTGGAGTGAGACTCATCCAGAGTGGGGATTGAAACTTGGTAATTTGGTGCAGTGAGGTAATTCGGTGCAGAGTGTGAGGAGGTGCTTTCTAACCCTGGTAAGTGACTGGTAAATAGTCTCTCTTTTTCTTTTCATTGTTTAATTTATTTATTTTTATTTTGAAATTCTAGTTGTTTACGTTTACCTAGGGTTTAAGACATGGCAGGAGATCCCAGACCCGTGTCATGCTCCTCGTTTGCGATGTGGGAGCTCAGGGACACGTCCACTGTCCCTGGCTCCTTCACGTGCAAGAAGTGTGTTCAGTTGCAGCTCTTGTTAGACCGCTTGACGGCTTTGGAGATGCGGATGAACTCACTTTGGAGCATCCGCGAGAAAATGGGTGACCAAAAGAAAGAGCAAGAGTAGGAAGGCAGTGCAGGTGTCCCATGCGGTCATCTCCCTGCAAAACAGATATACCGCTTGGATACTGTTGAGGGAGATGGCTCACCAGGGAAAGGCAGCTTTCAGGGAGTTAGGAGTTAAACTAAAAAGTAGGACCTCATCGGTAGTAATCTCAGGATTGCTACCAGTGCCACGAGCTAGTCAGAGTAGGAATGTCAGGATAGATAGGATGAATGCGTGGCTCGAGAGATGGTGCAAGAGGGAGGGATTCAAATTCCTGGGACATTGGGACCGGTTCAGGGGGAGGTGGGACCAGTACAAACCGGACGGTCTGCACCTGGGCAGGATTGGAACCGATGTCCTAGGGGGGGTGTTTTCTAGAGCTATTGGGGAGGGTTTAAACTAATGTGGCAGGGGGATGGGAACCGATGCAGGAAGTTGGAAGGTAGTAAAACAGGGACAGAAGCAAAAGGAAGTAAGGGGAAAAGTGCAAGGCAGAGAAGACATAGTCCAAAATCTAAAAGGGCGACAGTACAAGGTACAGTGACTGAGGGGAGCACAGTGAATAGGCCCAGTAATAACAAAATGAATAAAACTGGAGATGTTAAGATTCAAAACAGAGGTAAAAAAAAACCAACATAAGTGTACTTTACCTGAATGCTCGTAGTATTCGGAATAAAGTAAATGAGTTGATGGCGCAAATCATCGTAAATGACTATGATTTAGTGGCCATTACTCAAACATGGTTAAAGGATGGTCACGACTGGGAGTTAAATATCCGAGGGTATCAAACTATTCGGAAGGACAGAGTGGATGGTAAGGGAGGTGGTGTTGCTCTGTTATTTAAGGATGACATCCGGGCAATAGTAAGGGATGACATCGGTGCTATGGAGGATAAGGTTGAATCCATTTGGGTGGAAATCAGGAATAGTAAGGAGAAAAAGTCACTGATAGGAGTAGTCTATCGGCCACCAAATAGTAACGATATGGTGGGGCAGGCAATAAACAAAGAAATAACTGATGCATGTAGAAATGGTACAGCAGTTATCATGGGGGATTTTAATCTACATGTCGATTGGTTTAACCAGGTCGGTCAAGGCAACCTTGAGGAGGAGTTTATAGAATGTATCCGCGATAGTTTCCTAGAACAGTATGTAATGGAACCTACGAGGGAACAAGCGGTCCTAGATCTTGTCCTGTGTAATGAGACAGGATTGATTCATGATCTCATAGTTAGGGATCCTCTCGGAAGGAGCGATCACAATATGGTGAAATTTAAAATACAGATGGAGGGTGAGAAAGTAAAATCAAATACTAGTGTTTTGTGCTTAAACAAAGGAGATTACAAGGGGATGAGAGAAGAACTTGCTGAGGTAGCCTGGGAGCTAGGACTTTATGGTGGAACAGTTGAGGAGCAGTGGAGAACCTTCCAAGCGATTTTTGCACAGTGCTCAGCAAAGGTTTATACCAACAAAAAGGAAGGACGGAAGAAAGAGGGAAAATCGACCGTGGATATCTAAGGAAATAAGGGAGAGTATCAAATTGAAGGAAAAAGCATATAAAGTGGCAAAGATTGCTGGGAGATTAGAGGACTGGGAAATCTTTAGGGGGCAACAGAAAGCTACTAAAAAAGCTATATAGAAGAGTAAGATAGAGTATGAGAGTAAACTTGCTCAGAATATAAAAACAGACAGTAAAAGTTTTTACAAATATATAAGACAAAAAAGAGTGGCTAAGGTAAATATTGGTCCTTTAGAGGATGAGAAGGGAGTTTTAATAATGAGAAATGAGGAAATGGCTGAGGAACTGAACAGGTTTTTTGGGTCGGTCTTCACAGTGGATGACACAAATAACATGCCAGCGACTGATAGAAATGAGGCTATGACAGGTGAGGACCTTGAGAGGATTGTTATCACTAAGGAGGGATTGATGGGCAAGCTAATGGGGCTAAAGGTAGACAAGTCTCCTGGCCCTGATGGAATGCATCCCAGAGTGCTAAAAGAGATGGCTAGGGAAATTGCAGATGCACTAGTGATAATTTACCGAAATTCACTAGACTCTGGTGTGGTCCCGGTGGATTGGAAATCAGCAAACGTGACGCCACCGTTTAAAAAAGGAGGTAGGCAGGAAGCAGGAAATTATAGGCCAGTGAGCTTAACTTCTGTAGTAGGGAAGATGCTGGAATCTATCATCAAGGAAGAAATTGCGAGGCATCTGGATAGAAATTGTCCCATTGGGCAGACGCAGCATGGGTTCGTAAAGGGCAGGTCATGCCTAACTAATTTAGTGGAATTTTTTGAGGACATTTCCTGTGCAGTAGATAACGGGGAGCCGATGGATGTGGTATATCTGGATTTCCAGAAAGCCTTTGACAAGGTGCCACACAAAAGGTTGCTGCATAAGATAAAGATGCATGGCATTAAGGGTAAAGTAGTAGCATGGATAGAGGATTGGTTAATTAATAGAAAGCAAAGAGTTGGGATAAATGGGTGTTTCTCTGGTTGGCAATCTGTAGCTAGTGGTGTCTCTCAGGGATCCGTGTTGGCCCCACAATTGTTCACAATTTACATAGATGATTTGGAGTTGGGGACCAAGGGCAATGTGTCCAAGTTTGCAGATGACACTAAGATGAGTGGTAAAGCGAAAAGTGCAGAGGATACTGGAAGTCTGCAGAGGGATTTGGATAGGTTAAGTGAATGGTCTAGGGTCTGGCAGATGGAATACAATGTTGACAAATGTGAGGTTATCCATTTTGGTAGGAATAACAGCAAACGGGATTATTATTTAAACGATAAAATAATAAAGCATGCCGCTGTTCAGAGAGACTTGGGTGTGCTAGTGCATGAGTCACAGAAGGTTGGTTTACAAGTGCAACAGGTGATTAAGAAGGCAAATGGAATTTTGTCCTTCATAGCTAGAGGGTTGGAGTTTAAGACTAGCAAGGTTATGTTGCAATTGTATAAGGTGTTGATGCGGCCACACCTGGAGTATTGTGTTCAGTTTTGGTCTCCTTACTTGAGAAAGGACGTACTGGCGCTGGAGGCTGTGCAGGGGAGACTCACTAGGTTAATCCCAGAGCTGAAGGGGTTGGATTATGAGGAGAGGTTGAGTAGACTGGGACTGTACTCTTTGGAATTTAGAAGGATGAGGGGGGATCTTATAGAAACATTTAAAATTATGAAGGGAATAGATAGGATAGATGCGGGCAGGTTGTTTCCACTGGCGGGTGACAGCAGAACTAGGGGACATAGCCTCAAAATAAGGGGAAGTAGATTTAGGACTGAGTTTAGAAGGAACTTCTTCACCCAAAGGGTTGTGAATCTATGGAATTCCTTGCCCAGTAAAGCAGTTAAGGCTCCTTCATTACATGCTTTTAAGGTAAAGATAGATAGTTTTTTGAAGCATAAAGGGATTAAGGGTTATGGTGTTCGGGCCAGAAAGTGGAGCTGAGTCCACAAAAGATCAGCCATGATCTAATTGAATGGCGGAGCAGGCTCGAGGGGCCAGATGGCCTACTCCTGCTCCTAGTTCTTATGTTCTTTTGTTCTTATGTTCTTATATCGGGGTGGGAGTGATATGGGGGTGGGGGTGATATCGGGGTGGGGGTGATATCGGGGAGAGCGTGATATCGGGGAGGGTGTGATATCGGGGATGGGGTGATATCGGGGACGGGATTATATCGGAGAGGGGTTATATCAGGGAGGGGGTGATATCGGCGAGGGGGTGATATCGGGGGGGATGATATCGGGGAGGGGATATCGGGGTGGGGTGATATCGGGGAGGTGGTGATATCCGGGTGTTGGTGATATCGGGGAGGGTGTGATATCGGGGTGGGTGTGATATCGGGGTGGGGTGATATCGGGGAAGGGGGTGATATCGGGGTGGGGTTATATCGGGGTGGGGGTGATATCGGTGTGGATATCGGTGTGGGGGTGATATCGGGGTGGGGGTGATATCCGGGGAGGGGTTGATATCGGCGAGGGAGTGATATCGGGGATGAGGAGATATCGGGGTGGGGGTGATATCGGGGATGGGGAGATATCGTGGTGGGGGTGATATCGGGGTGTGATATTGGGGAGGGGGCTATCAGGGAGGGGGTGATATCTGGGAGTGGGTGATATCGGGGTGGGGGTGATATCGGGGAGGGGATGATATCGGGGAGGGATGGTATCAGCGAGGGGGTGATATCGGGGAGTGGGGATATCGGGGAGCGGGGATATCGGGGTGGGGGTGAAATTGGGGAGTGGGGATAACGGGGATGGGGTGATAGCGGGGTGAGGGTGATATCCGGGGTGGGGGTGATATCTGGGTGGGGGTGATATCGGGGTGGGGTGATATCGGGAAGGGGATGATATTGGGGTCGAAGTGATATCGGGATTGGGGTGATATCGGGGAAGGGATGATATCGGGGAGGGGATGATATCGGGGATGGGGTGATATCGGGGAGTGGGGATATCGGGGAGCGGGAATATTGGGGTGGGGGTGAAATTGGGGAGTGGGGATAACGGGGAAAGGGGTGATAGCGGGGTGAGCGTGATATCCTGGGTTGGGGTGATATCTGGATGGGGTGATATCGGGGAGGGGTTATATCAGGGTGGGGGTGATATCGGAGACGGGGTGATGTCAGGGTGGGGGTGATTTCAGGGTGGGGGTGATATCAGGGTGGGTGTGAATCGGGGAGGGGGTGATATCGGGAGATATCGGAAAAGGGGTGATATCGAGGAGGGGTGATATCGGGGAGGGGGTGATATTGGGGACGGGGTGATATCGGGGTGAGGGTGATATCGGCTATGTGGTGATATCGGGGAGGGGGTGATATCGGGGTGGTGGTGATATCGGGGTGGGTATGATATCGGGGAGGGGGGATATCGGGGTGGGGGTGATATTGGGGTTGGGATGATATCGGGGATGGGGTGATATCGGGGATGGGGTGATATCGGGGAGGGGGATATCGGAGTGGGGGTGATATCGGGGATGGGGTGATATCGGGGAGGAGGTGATATCGGGGAGGGTGATATCGGGGAGGTGTGATATCCGGGGTGCGGGTGATATCGGGGAGGGGGTGATATCGGGGTAGGGTGTGATATCGGGTTGGGACTGATATCGGGGTGTGATGAAATCGGGGTGGGGGTAATATTCGGGTGTGGGTGATATAAGGGTGGGGGTGATATCGGGGTGGGGGTGATATCGGGGTGGGTGTGATATCGGGGAGGGTGCGATATCGGGGATGGGGTGATATCGGGGAGGGGGTGATATCGGGGTGGGGGTGCTATCGGGGTGGGGGTGATATCGGGGTGAGGGGATAATATTGGGGAGGGGGTGATATACGGGGCGGGGGTGATACCGGGACGGGGTGATATCGGGGACGGGGTGAAATCGGGGTGGAGGTGATATCGGGAAGGGTGTGATATCGGGGAGGTTGTAATATCGGAGAGGGGGTGATATCGGGGAGCGGAAGATATCGGGGAGCGGGTGATATCGGGGTAGGGTGTGATATCGGGTTGGGATTGATATCGGGATGGGATGAAATCGGGGTGGGGGTGATATCCGGTTGTGGGTGATATCGGGGTGGGGGTCATATCGGGGTTGGGGTGATATCGGGGTGGGGGTGATATCGGGCATGGTGCAATATTGGGGATGGGGTGATATCGTTGGGAGGAGGTGGTTTGGGGGAGGGGGTGATATCAGGGTGGGGTGATATCGGGGAGGGGGTGATATCAGGGAAGGCGTGATATCGGGGAAGGGGTGATGACGGGGAGGGGGTGATGTAATGGGTGGTTGATATCGGTGTGGGTGTGATATCGGGAAAGGGGTGATATCGGGAAAGGGGTGATATCGGGATGGGGGTGATATTGTGGTCGTCTTGATATCGGGTTGGGATTGAAATTGGAGGAGGGTGATATTGGGGAACGGGTGATATCGGGGTGGGGTGATATAGGCGTGGGGGTGATATCAGGGTGGGGTGATATCGGGGTGGGGTGATATCGTGGGGATGGTGATATTGGTGTGGGGTGATATGGGGGTGGGGTGATATCGGGGAAGGGGTGATGACGTGGAGGGGGTGATGTCATGGGTAGTTGATATCGGGGTGGGGGTGATATTGGGGGAGGGTGATATCGGGGAGCGGGCAATATCGGGGTGGGGGTGATCTTGGTGTGGAGGTGAAATCGGGGAGGTGTGATATCGGGTGGGGTGATATCGGGGAGAGGGTAATATCGGGGTGGGTGTGATATCAGGGTGGGAGTGATATCGGGGAGGGGGTGATATCGGGGATGGGGTGATATCGTGGTGGGGGTGATATCGGGGTGGGGGTGATATCGGGGTGGGTGTGATATCGGTGTGTGTGTGATATCGGGGTGGTGGTGATATCGGGGAAAGGGTGATATCGGGGTGCGGGTGGTATCGGGCAGGGGGTAATATCGGGAAGGGGGTGATATCGGTTTGGGGATGATATCGGTGAGGGGGGCTATCGGGGTGCGGGTGATATCGGCTATGTGGTGATATCGGGGTGGGGGTGATATTGGGGTGGGTGTGATATCGGGGTGGGGATGATATCGGGGAGGGGTATATCGGGGTGGGGGTGATATTGGGGATGGGGGTGATATCGGGGATGGGGTGACATCAGGGATGGTGTGATATCGGGGAGGGGGATATCGGGGTGGGGGTGATATCGGGGAAGGGGGTGATATCGGGGTGGAGTTATATCGGGGTGGGGGTGATATCGGTGTGGATATCGGTGTGGGGGAGATATCGGGGTGGGGGTGATATCCGGGGAGGGGTT
>NW_024055683.1:0-48913 GCF_902713615.1 Scyliorhinus canicula
CACCCCCTCCCCGTCATCACCCCCTTCACCGATATCACCCATCCTGATATCACACTCTCCCCGATATCACCCCACCCTGATATCCCCCGCCCTTACCACGTCCCTCCCACCGATTTCACCCCCTCCCCGATATCACACCCTCCCCGATTCACTCCCACACCCGATATCACCCCACCACCGATATCACCCCCACCCTGATATAACCCACACCCTGGATATCACCCCCACCCCGATATCACCACCACCCCGATATCAGTCCCAACCCGATATCACACCCTACCCCGATATCACCCGCTCCCCGATATCACCCGTTCCCCGATACCACCCGCTCCCCGATATCACCCCCTCCCCGATATCACCTCCCACTTTGATATTGTTGCACGTTTTTACTATGGGCGCAAAAACGCGTTTATTGGGGTGTCTTAACTTCCAAGTGCTTAACACCGCTAGGCTCTGTTGTAATGTATTTATTCAGCTTTAGAGTCGCCAGTTGCCGTATAGACAACGTCACTAGTATTCCAAGGTCAGTTCAAAGTAATAAAGACGATACACCGATTAGTAAGGTCCAAACGATAATATTTATTATACAGTTATAATAAATATTCATGCACACACTAGAGACTAAGCTATGACTAAAACTAAAGTCATCAGAATACTTATCTAACAGGAACAGGCAAGGTCAGGGAGCGAGGCCTTCGTCCTGGTCTTGGGCTGCGACCTTCAGCAAGCGTTCGGTCACTGGGGTTCTAGCGGGCTTAGTTCGCGTAGCGAGCGTCGTACTGGCACTTACGGTTCGGCGGCTGGTGCTCAACGGCTGGAGTCAGGTAGAATCTTCTAAGTTGTGGTCAGAGCCGGAGCACGGAAAAACAAACCGGACAACACGAGGTCCCTATCTTTTATAGGGGTTCCATTGTCCTTTCCCTCTTCTTGGGCGGGCTCTACCTATTGGATCAATTTCTTATCGATACTGGATTAATTCCCCAATGCGAGGGGGTCTCCGTGATGGAGGGGGCGTTTCTTATGTCCTTTTGTTTGGAGGTTTCTGGTGCCTCGATGTCTGGGCCTTGATTAGAATGTGTCCATTCAGAACCAAATGTATCTATTGTGTGGGTGTTCAAGTCTGATCGCCTCATTAGCATGCAAAGCGTTTGCCATTTGCACCTAGCTAAGGTCTTCTCACCTGAAGCCCAAACTGGTTTTCTGCTGCTGCAGAATGCAAACTGCTCTTTGCAGACTGCTGTTCTGGCTAAACTGTCTGTTTTCCCAGCAGTCTTAGCGCTTGATCTAAATTGTAGCTCAGCATCCATTTTAGGTGGCTACATTATCACCCCGTCCTTGATATCACCCCGTCCCCGATATCACCCCCACCCCGGACCCCGTCCTTGATATCACCCCGGCCCCGATATCACCCCCACCCCGGATATCACCCTCTCCCCAATATTACCCCTGATCCCGATATCACCCACCCACCCCGATATCACCCCCACCCCGATATCACCCCCACCCCGTTATCAACCACCCACCACATCACACCCTCCCCGTCATCACCCCCTCCCCGATATCACCCCTTCCCTGATATCACCCTCGCCCGATATCACCCCACCCCGATATCACCCCCTCCCCGTATCTCCCCCCCCCCGGTCACCCCACCCCGAAGTCACCCCCACCCCGATGTCACCCCCCCACGATATCACCCCATCCCCGATATCATCCCTCCCCGATATCACTCCCTCCCTGATATCACACCCACCCCGATATTACCCCTCCCCATTTCTCCCCCACCCCGATGTCACCCCACCCCGAAGTCACCCCACCCCGATGTCACCCCCACCACGATATCACCCCATCCCCGATATCATCCAATCCCCGATATCACTCCCTCCCTGATATCACCCCACCCCGATATTACCCTCTCCCCGATATCACCCCCACCCCGATATCACCTCCACACCTATATCACCCCACCCCGATATCACCAGCTCCCCGATATCACCCTACCCGAATAACTCCCCCACCCCGATATCATCCACCCATGACAAACCCTCCCCGTCATCACCCCCGCCCGATATCATCCCTTCCCTGATATCACCCCCTCCCCGATATTAGCCAACCCCGATATCACCCCCACACCCATATCACCTCCCCCCGATATCACCACCCCGATATCACCCCACCCCGATATCACATCCACACCTATATCACCCCCCCCCCGATATCACCCGCTCCCCGATATCACCCTCCCCAATATCACCCCCACCCCGAAGCCACCCCCACCCCGATATCAACCACCCATGACATCACCCCCTCCCCGTCATCACCCCTTCCCCGATATCACCCCATCCCTGATATCACACCCTCCCCGATATCACCCCACCCTGATATCCCCCCTCCCCTTAACACGTCCTCCCACCGATTTCACCCCCTCCCCGATATCACACCCCCCTCCCCGATATCACCCCCACACCCGATATCACCCCCACCCCGATATCCCCCACCCAGATATCACCCACACCCGGATATCACACCCCCACCCCGATTTCACTCCCACCCCGATATCAAATCCCAACTCGATATCACACCCTACCCCTATCACCCCGCTCCCCCCGATATCATCCTTCCCCGATATCACCCCCTCCCCGATATCACTCCTCCCCGATATCACCTCCACTTTGATATCACCCCGTCCTTGATATCACCCCGTCCCCGATATCACCCCACCCCGGATATCACCCCCTCCCCAATATTACCCCCTGATCCCGACATCACCCCCACCCCGATATCACCTCCACCACCGATTCAGCTCCACCCCGATATCAACCCCCTCCCCGATATCACCCCCTCGCCGATATCACCATATAGCCGATATCACTCCACCCGATATCCCCCCTCCCCGATATCACCCTCGCCCAATATCACCCCACCCCGATATCAACACCACCACGATATCACCCCCACCCCGATATCAATCCCTTCCCCGATATCAACCCCACCCCGTTATCAACCACCAATGACATCACCCCCTCCCCGTCATCACCCCCTCCACGATATCACCCCTTCCTGATATCACCCCCTCCCCGATATCACCCCACCCTGATATCACCCCCTCCCCGATATCACCCACACCCCGATGTCACCCCACCCCCGAATTCACCCCCACCCCGATGTCACCCCACCACGATATCACCCTCTCCCCGATATCACCCCACCCCCCGATATCACCCCTCCCCGATTCACCTCCACACCAAGATCACCCCCCACCCCGATATTGCCCGCTCCCCGATATCACCCCCTCCCCAATATCACCCCCACCCCGATGTAACCCCACCCCGATATCACCCCATCCCCGATATCAGCCCGTCCCCGATATCACTCCCTCCCTGATATCACACCCACCCCGATATTACCCACTCCCCAATATCACCCAACCCCGATATCACCCCACCCCGATATCACATCCACACCTATATCACCCCACCCCGATATCACACGCTCCCCGATATAACCCTCCCCAATATCACCCCCACCCCGATATCAACCACCCATGACATCACCCCCTCCCCGTCATCACACCCTCCCCGATATCTCCCCTTCCCTGATATCACCCCCTTCCCGATATCACCCCACCCCGATATCACCCCCACACCAATATCACCCGCTCCCCGATATCACCCTCCCCCAATATCACCCCCACCCCGTTATCACCAACACCACGATGTCACCCCACCCCGATATCACACCTTTCCCTATATCACCCCTTCCCCGATATCACCCCACCACGATGTCAACCAGCCATGACATCACCCTCTCCCCGTCATCACCCCTTCCCCGATATCACCCCTTCCCTGATATCACACCCTCCCCGATATCACCCCACCCTGATATCCCCCCTCCCCCTTACCAACTCCCACCGATTTCACCCCCCTCCCCGATATCACACCCTCCCCGATATTACCCCCACCCCGATATCAGCCCCACACCGATATCACCACCTCCCCATATATCACCACCACCCTCGATATCACACCATCCCGATATCACACCCTACCCTGATATCACCGCTCCCCGATATCACACCGTTCCCCGATATCCCCCCTCCCCGATATCACCCCCTCCCCGATATCACCTCCACCCCGATATCACCCCCGTCCCCGATATCACCCCGTCCCCGATATCACCCCCCACCCCGAATAACACCCCCTCCCCAATATTACCCCCCTCACCCCGATATCACCCCCACCCCGAAATCACCCCCTCCCCGATATCACCCCCTCCCCAATATCACCATATAGCCGATATCTCCGCACACCCCGATATCACCCCCGTCCCCAATATCACCCCCCTCCCCGATATCACCCCTCCCCGATATCTTCCCCCACCCCAATATCACCCTCCCCGATATCACCCGCAACCACAATATCACCCCGACCCGGATATCACCCCTTCCCCGATATCACCCCATCAAAGATATCACCCCACCCCGATATCCCCTCCCCGATATCACACCATCCCCGATGTCACCCCATCCCCGATATCACCCCCATCCCCAATATCACCCCCACCCCGATATACCCCTCCCCGATATCATCCCCACAACGATATCACACCCACCCCAATACCACCCCCACCCCGATATCACCACATAGCCAATATCACCCGCACCCCGATAACCACCCTCACCGATATCATCCCCAAACCGATATCACCCCCTTCCCGATATTACCCCCTGCCCGATACCACCCGCACCCCGATATCACCCTTTCCCCGATATCACCACCACCCCGATATCACACACACACCGATATCACACCCACCCCGATATCACCCCACCCCGATATCACCCCCACCACGATATCACCCCATCCCCGATATCACCCCCTCCCCGATATCACTCCCACCCTGATATCACCCCCACCCCGATATTACCCTCTCCCCGATATCACCCCCACCCCGATATCAACTACCCATGACATCACCCCCTCCACGTCATCACCCCTTCCCCGATATCACCCCACCCCCATATCACCCCACACCATATCACCATCCCCCCGATATCACCCCACCCCGATATCACCCCACCCTGATATCACCCCCACCCCGATATCACCCCACCCCGATATCACCCGTTCCCCAATATCACCCTCCTCCAATTTCAATCCCAACCCCGATATCAACACGACCACGATATCACCCCCACCCCGATATCACCCCTTTCCCGATATCACCCCTTTCCCGATATCACACCCACACCGATATCAACCACCCATGACATCACCCCCTCCCCGTCATCACCCCTTCCCCGATATCACGCCTTCCCTGATATCACCCCCCTCCCTGATATCACCCCACCCTGATATCACCCCCTCCCCCAAACCACCTCCTCCCAACGATATCACCCCATCCCCAATATTGCACCATGCCCGATATCACCCCACCCCGATATCACCCCAACCCCGATATCACCCCCACCCCGATATCACCCACAACCGGATATCACCCCCACCCCGATTTCATCCCACCCCGATATCAGTCCCAACCCGATATCACACCCTACCCCGATATCACCCGCTCCCCGATATCACCCGCTCCCCGATATCACCCCCTCCCCGATATTACAACCTCCCCGATATCACACCCTCCCCGATATCACCTCCACCCCGATATCACCCCGTCGCCGATATCACCCCGTCCCGATATCACCCCCACCCCGGATATCACCCCCTCCCCAATATTACCACCTCACCCCGATATCACCCCCACCCCGATAGCACCCCCACCCCGATATCACCCCCTCCCCGATATCACCCCATCCCCGATATCGCACACTCCCCGATATCACACCCACCCCGATATCACCCCCACCCCGATATCACCCCTACCCTTATATCACCCACACCCGAATATTACCCCCACCCCGATTTCATCACACCCCGATATCAGTCCCAACCCGATATCACACCCTACCCGATATCACCCGCTCCCCGATATCACCCGCACCCCGGATATCACACCTCCCGATATCACCCTCCCCGATATCACCTCCCCGATATCATCCCCATCCCCGATATCACCCCCACTCCGATATCCCCCTCCCCGATATCAACCCAACCCAATATCACCCCTTCCCCGATATCACCACATAGCCGATATGAACGGCACCCCGAAAACCCCCCTCCTCGATATCATCCCCACCCCAATATCACCCCCTCTCCGATATCATCCCCACCCGATATCACCACGTCCCCGATATCTCCCCCTTCCCGATATTACCCCCTGCGTGATATCACCTCCACCCCGATATCACCCTTTCCCCGATATCACCACCACCCCGATATCACCCCCACGCCGATATCACCCCCACCCCGAAGTAACACCCACCCCGATATCACCACCACTCCGATATCACCCCATCCCCGATATGACCCCCTCCCCGATATCACCCACTACCTGATATCACCCCCACACTGATATTACCCTCTCCCCGATATCACCCCCTCCCCGATATCACCACCTCCCCGTATATCACCACCACCCCGATATTACCCCTCCCCGATATCACCCCACCCTAATATCACTCCCTCCCCGATATCACCCTCCCCCGATATCACCCCCACCCCGATATCACCCGCTCCCGTATATCACCCTCCCCCAATATCACCCCCACATCGATATGAACCACCCATGACATCACCCTCTCCCCGTCATCACCCCCTCCCCGATATCACCCCACCCCGATATCACCCCCACACATATATCAACCCCAACCCGATATCACCACGACCACGATATCACCCCCCCCACCACCCGATATCACCCCTTCCACGATATCACCCCCACACCGATATCAACCACCCATGACATCACCCCCTCCCCGTCATCACCCCTTCCCCGATATGACGCCTTCCCTGATATCACCCCGTCCCCGATATCACCCCCACCCCGTATATCACACCCTCCCCAAAATCACCCCCTCACCCCGAATCACACCACCCTGATATCAACCCCTCCCCGATATCACCCGAACCCCGGATATCACCCTCCCCGATATCACCCTCCCCAATATCACCCCTCCCAGATATCACCCCATCCCCGATGTCACCCCATCCCCGATATCCCCCATCCCCGAAATCACCCCCACCCCGATATCACCCGCCACACCGATATCACCCTCCCCCGATATCATCCCCACCCCGCTAGGTACCCCACCCCGATATCACCCTAAACCTATATCACCCCACCCCGATATCACCCCTCCCCGATATCACTCCCACCACGATATCACCACCACCACGATATCGCACGCCCCGATATCACCCATTCCCCGATATCACGCCACCCCGATATCATCCCCCCGATATCACACCCACCCCGTCATCAGCCCCTGCCCGATATCACCCCCTCGCTGATATCACCCCCACCCCGATATCACCCCACCCCAATTTCACCCCACCCCGATATCAGCCCCTACCCGATATCGCCCACCCGATATTACCCCCTCCCTGATATCACTCCGTCCCCGATATCACCCCCACACCGTATATCACACCCTCCCCAAAATCACCCTCCCCGATATCATCCCCACCCCGATATCAGCCCCACCCCAATATCACCCCTCCCCGATATCACCACATAGCCGATATCACCCGCACCCCGATATTCCCCCTCCCCGATATCATCCCCACCCCAATATCACCCCCTCTCCGATATCATCCCCACCCGATATCACCACGTCCCCGATATCTCCCCCTTCCCGATATTACCCACTGCCTGATATCACCTCCACCCCGATATCACCCTTTCCCCGATATCACCACCACCCCGATATCACCCCCACGCCGATATCACCCCCAACCCGAAGTAACACCCACCCCGATATCACCACTACTCCGATATCACCCCATCCCCGATATGACCCCCTCCCCGATATCACCAACTACCTGATATCACCCCCACACTGATATTACCCCTCCCCGATATCACCCCCTCCCCGATATCACTACCTCCCCGTATATCACCACCACCACGATATCACTCCACCCCGATATCACCCCCACACCGATATCACCCTCCCCCGATATGAAATGAAATGAAATGAAAATCGCTTATTGTCACGAGTAGGCTTCAATTAAGTTACTGTGAAAAGCCCCTAGTCGCCACATTCCGGCACCCCGATATCATCCCTTCCCCGATATCACCCCCACCCCGTTATCAACCACCCACGACATCACACCCTCCCCGTCATCATCCCCTCCCCGATATCACCCCTTCCCTGATATCACCCTCCCCGATATCACCCCACTCTGATATCACCCCCCTCCCCGATATCACCCCCACCCCGATGTCACCCCACCCCGAAGTCACCCCCACCCCGATGTCACCCCCACCACGATATCACCCCATCCCCGATATCATCCATTCCCCGATATCACTCCCTCCCTGATATCACACCCACCCCGATATTACCCCCTCCCCGATATCACCCCCACCCCGATGTCACCCCACCCCGAAGTCACCCCCACCCCGATATCACCCCCACCACGATATCACCCCATCCCCGATATCACCCCCTCCCCGATATCACTCCCTCCCTGATATCACACCCACCCCGATATTACCCTCTCCCCGATATCACCCCACCCCGATATCACCCCACCCCGATATCACCCCACCCCGATATCACAAGCTCCCCGATATCACCCTACCAGAATATCTCCCCCACCCCGATATCATCCACCCATGACAACAACCCTCCCCGTCATCACCCCCTGCCCGATATCATCCCTTCCCTGATATCACCCCCTCCCCGATATTAGCCAACCCCGATATCACCCCAACACCAATATCACCTTCCCCCCGATATCAACCCACCCCGATATCACCCCACCCCGATATCACATCCACACCTATATCACCCCCACCCCGATATCACCCCCTCCCCGATATCACCACATAGCCGATATCACCCGCACCCCGATATTCCCCCTCCCCGATATCATCCCCACCCCGATATCACCCCCTCCCCGATATCATCCCCACCCGATATCACTCCGTCCCCGATATCTCCCCCTTCCCGATATTACCCCCTGCCTGATATCACCCCCACCCCGATATCACCCTTTCCCCGATATCACCACCACCCCGATATCACCCCCACACCGATATCACCCCCACCCCGAAGTAACACCCACCCCGATATCACCACCACTCCGATATCACCCCATCCCCGATATGACCCCCTCCCCGATATCACCCACTACCTGATATCACCCCCACACTGATATTACCCTCTCCCCGATGTCACCCCCTCCCCGATATCACCACCTCCCCGTATATCACCACCACCCCGATATTACCCCTCCCCGATATCACCCCACCCTAATATCACTCCCTCCCCGATATCACCCTCCCCCGATATCACCCCCACCCCGATATCACACGCTCCCGTATATCACCCTCCCCAATATCACCCCCACATCGATATCAACCACCCATGACATCACCCTCTCCCCGTCATCACCCCCTCCCCGATATCACCCCACCCCGATATCACCCCCACACATATATCAACCCCACCCCGATATCACCCGCTCCCCGATATTCCCTCCTCCAATATCACCCCCACCCCGATATCACCACGACCACGATATCACCCCCACCCCGATATCACCCTTTCCCCGATATCACCACCACCCCGATATCACCCCCACGCCGATATCACCCCCAACCCGAAGTAACACCCACCCCGATATCACCACTACTGCGATATCACCCCATCCCCGATATGACCCCCTCCCCGATATCACCAACTACCTGATATCACCCCCACACTGGTATTACCCTCTCCCCGATATCACCCCCTCCCCGATATCACTACCTCCCCGTATATCACCACCACCACGATATCACTCCACCCCGATATCACCCCCACACCGATATCACCCTCCCCCGATATGAAATGAAATGAAATGAAAATCGCTTATTGTCACGAGTAGGCTTCAATTAAGTTACTGTGAAAAGCCCCTAGTCGCCACATTCCGGCACCCCGATATCATCCCTTCCCCGATATCACCCACACCCCGTTATCAACCACCCACGACATCACACCCTCCCCGTCATCATCCCCTCCCCGATATCACCCCTTCCCTGATATCACCCTCCCCGATATCACCCCACTCTGATATCACCCCCTCCCCGATATCTCCCCCACCCCGATGTCACCCCACCCCGAAGTCACCCCCACCCCGATGTCACCCCCACCACGATATCACCCCATCCCCGATATCATCCATTCCCCGATATCACTCCCTCCCTGATATCACACCCACCCCGATATTACCCCCTCCCCGATATCACCCCCACCCCGATGTCACCCCACCCCGAAGTCACCCCCACCCCGATATCACCCCCACCACGATATCACCCCATCCCAGATATCATCCATTCCCCGATATCACTCCCTCCCTGATATCACACCCACCCCGATATTACCCTCTCCCCGATATCACCCCACCCCGATATCACCCCACCCCGATATCACCTCCACACCTATATCACCCCACCCCGATATCACAAGCTCCCCGATATCACCCTACCCGAATAACTCCCCCACCCCGATATCATCCACCCATGACAACAACCCTCCCCGTCATCACCCCCTGCCCGATATCATCCCTTCCCTGATATCACCCCCTCCCCGATATTAGCCAACCCCGATATCACCCCTACACCAATATCACCTTCCCCCCGATATCAACCCACCCCGATATCACCCCACCCCGATATCACCTCCACACCTATATCACCCCCACCCCGATATCACCCGCTCCCCGATATCACCCTCCCCCAATATCACCCCCACCCCGATATCACCAACACCACGATATCACCCCCACCCCGATATCACACCTTTTCCAATATCACCCCTTCCCCGATATCACCCCCACCACGATATCAACCACCCATGACATCACCCCCTCCCCGTCATCACCCCCTCCACGATATCACCCCATCCCTGATATCACCCCCTCCCCGATATCACCCCACCCTGATATCCCCCTCCCCTTACCACGTCCTCCCACCGATTTCACCCCCTCCCCGATATCACACCCTCCCCGATATCACCCCCACCCCGATATCACCCCCACCCCGATATCAGCCCCACCCCGATATCACCCACACCCGGATATCACCCCCACCCCGATCTCATCACACCCCGATATCAGTCCCAACTCGATATCACACCCTACCCCGATATCACCCGCTCCCCGACATCATCCGTTCCCCGATATCACCCCCTCCCCGATATCACTCCCTCCCCGATATCACCTCCACTTTGATATTGTTGCACGTTTTACTATGGGCGCAAAACGCGTTTATTGGGGTGTATTAACTTCCAAGTGCTTAACACCGCTAGGCTCTGTTGTATGTATTTATTCAGCTTTAGGAGTCGCCAGTTGCCGTATAGACAACGTCACTAGTATTCCAAGGTCAAGTTCAAAGTAATAAAGACGATACACCGATTAGTAAGGTCCAAACGATAATATTTATTATACAGTTATAATAAATATTCATGCACACACTAAGAGACTAAGCTATGACTAAACTAAAGTAATCAGAATACTTATCTAACAGGAACAGGCAAGGTCAGGGAGCGAGGCCTTCGTCCTGGTCTTGGGCTGCGACCTTCAGCAAGCGTTCTGGTCACTGGGGGTTCTAGCGGGCTTAGTTCGCGTAGCGAGCGTCGTACTGGCACTTACGGTTCGGCGGCTGGTGCTCAACGGCTGGAGTCAGGTAGATCTTCTAAGTTGTGGTCAGAGCCGGAGCACGGAAAAACAGACCGGACAACACGAGGTCCCTATCTTTTATAGGGGTTCCATTGTCCTTCCCTCTTCTTGGGCGGGCTCTACCTATTGGATCAATTTCTTATCGATACTGGATTAATTCCCCAATGCGAGGGGGTCTCCGTGATGGAGGGGGCGTTTCTTATGTCCTTTTGTTTGGAGGTTTCTGGTGCCTCGATGTCTGGGCCTTGATTAGAATGTGTCCATTCAGAACCAAATGTATCTATTGTGTGGGTGTTCAAGTCTGATCGCCTCATTAGCATGCAAAGCGTTTTGCCATTTGCACCTAGCTAAGGTCTTCTCACCTGAGCCCAAACTGGTTTTCTGCTGCTGCAGAATGCAAACTGCTCTTTGCAGACTGCTGTTCTGGCTAAACTGTCTGTTTTCCCAGCAGTCTTAGCGCTTGATCTAAATTGTAGCTCAGCATCCATTTTAGGTGGCTACATTATCACCCCGTCCTTGATATCACCCC
Source organism: Scyliorhinus canicula (assembly GCF_902713615.1). NCBI lineage: Eukaryota > Metazoa > Chordata > Chondrichthyes > Carcharhiniformes > Scyliorhinidae > Scyliorhinus > Scyliorhinus canicula. The sequence goes on from NW_024055683.1 coordinate 12,310, forward strand.
GTCCCCGATATCACCCCCACCCCGGATATCACCCTCTCCCCAATATTACCCCCTGATCCCGATATCACCCCCACCCCGATATCACCCCCACCCCGATATCACCCCCACCCCGTTATCAACCACCCACCACATCACACCCTCCCCGTCATCATCCCCTCCCCGATATCACCCCTTCCCTGATATCACCCTCTCCCCGATATCACCCCATCCTGATATCACCCCCTCCCCGATATCTCCCCCACCCCGATGTCACCCCACCCCGAAGTCACCCCCACCCCGATGTCACCCCCACCACGATATCACCCCATCCCCGATATCATCCATTCCCCGATATCACTCCCTCCCTGATATCACACCCACCCCGATATTACCCCCTCCCCGATTTCTCCCCCACCCCGATGTCACCCCACCCCGAAGTCACCCCCACCCCGATGTCACCCCCACCACGATATCACCCCATCCCCGATATCATCCATTCCCCGATATCACTCCCTCCCTGATATCACACCCACCCCGATATTACCCTCTCCCCGATATCACCCAGATATCACCCCACCCCGATATCACCTCCACACCTATATCACCCCACCCCGATATCACAAGCTCCCCGATATCACCCTACCCGAATAACTCCCCCACCCCGATATCATCCACCCATGACAACAACCCTCCCCGTCATCACCCCCTGCCCGATATCATCCCTTCCCTGATATCAACCCCTCCCCGATATTAGCCAACCCCGATATCACCCCCACACCAATATCACCTTCCCCCCCGATATCAACCCACCCCGATATCACCCCACCCCGATATCACATCCACACCTATATCACCCCCACCCCGATATCACCCGCTCCCCGATATCACCCTCCCCCAATATCACCCCCACCCCGAAAGCACCCCCACCACGATATCAACCACCCATGACATCACCCCCTCCCCGTCATCACACCCTCCCCGATATCACCCCATCCCTGATATCACACTCTCCCCGATATCACCCCACCCTGATATCCCCCCTCCCCTTAACACGTCCTCCCACCGATTTCACCCCCTCCCCGATATCACACCCTCCCCGATATCACCCCCACCCCGATATCACCCCCACCCCGATATCACCCCCACCCCAATATCACCCACACCCGGATATCACCCCCACCCCGATTTCACTCCCACCCCGATATCAGTCCCAACTCGATATCACACCCTACCCCGATATCACCCGCTCCCCGATATCATCCGTTCCCCGATATCACCCCCTCCCCGATATCACTCCCTCCCCGATATCACCTCCACTTTGATATCACCCCGTCCTTGATATCACCCCGTCCCCGATATCACCCCCACCCCGGATATCACCCCCTCCCCAATATTACCCCCTGATCCCGATATCACCCCCACCCCGATATCACCTCCACCCCGATATCAGCTCCACCCCGATATCACCCCCTCCCCGATATCACCCCCTCGCCGATATCACCATATAGCCGATATCACTCCACCCCGATATCTCCCGTTCCCCGATATCACCCTCGCCCAATATCGCCCCCACCCCGATACCACCACCACCACGATATCACCCCCACCCCGATATCATCCCTTCCCCGATATCACTCCCACCCCGTTATCAACCACCAATGACATCACCCCCTCCCCGTCATCATCCCCTCTCCGATATCACCCCTTCCCTGATATCACCCTCTCCCCGATATCACCCCACCCTGATATCACCCCCTCCCCGATATCACCCACACCCCGATGTCACCCCACCCCGAAGTCACCCCCACCCCGATGTCACCCCACCACGATATCACCCTCTCCCCGATATCACCCCACCCCGATATCACCCCTCCCCGAATTCACCTCCACACCAAGATCACCCCCACCCCGATATTGCCCGCTCCCCGATATCACCCTCCCCCAATATCACCCCCACCCCGATGTTACCCCACCACGATATCACCCCATCCCCGATATCATCCCGTCCCCGATATCACTCCCTCCCTGATATCACACCCACCCCGATATTACCCACTCCCCAATATCACCCAACCCCGATATCACCCCACCCCGATATCACATCCACACCTATATCACCCCACCCCGATATCACACGCTCCCCGATATAACCCTCCCCAATATCTCCCCCACCCCGATATCAACCACCCATGACATCACCACCTCCCGTCATCACCACCTCCCCGATATCTCCCCTTCCCTGATATCATCCCCTTCCCGATATCACCCCACCCCGATATCACCCCCACACCAATATCACCCGCTCCCCGATATCACCCTCCCCCAATATCACCCCCACCCCGTTATCACCAACACCACGATGTCACCCCACCCCGATATCACACCTTTCCCTATATCACCCCTTCCCCGATATCACCCCACCACGATGTCAACCAGCCATGACATCACCCTCTCCCCGTCATCACCCCTTCCCCGATATCACCCCTTCCCTGATATCACACCCTCCCCGATATCACCCCACCCTGATATCCCCCCTCCCCCTTACCAACTCCCACCGATTTCACCCCCTCCCCGATATCACACCCTGACCGATATTACCCCCACCCCGATAACGGCCGCACCCCGATATCACCACCTCCCCGTATATCACCACCACCTCGATATTACCCCATCCCGATATCACACCCTACCCTGATATCACCGCTCCCCGATATCATCCGTTCCCCGATATCCCCCCTCCCCGATATCACCCCCTCCCCGATATCACCTCCACCCCGATATCACCCCGTCCCCGATATCACCCCGTCCCCGATATCACCCCCACCCCGAATAACACCCCCTCCCCAATATTACCCCCTCACCCCGATATCACCCCCACCCCGAAATCACCCCCTCCCCGATATCACCCCCTCCCCAATATCACCATATAGCCGATATCTCCCACACCCCGATATCACCCCGTCCCCAATATCACCCCCTCCCCGATATCACCCCTCCCCGATATCTCCCCCACCCCAATATCACCCTCCCCGATATCACCGCAACCACAATATCACCCCGACCCGGATATCACCCCTTCCCCGATATCACCCCATCAAAGATATCACCCCACCCCGATATCCCCCTCCCCGATATCACACCATCCCCGATGTCACCACCCATCCCCGATATCACCCCCATCCCCAATATCACCCCCACCCCGATATACCCCTCCCCGATATCATCCCCACCCCGATATCACACCCACCCCAATATCACCCCCACCCCGATATCACCACATAGCCAATATCACCCGCACCCCGATAACCACACTCCCCGATATCATCCCCACCCCGATATCACCCCCTTCCCGATATTACCCCCTGCCCGATACCACCCCCACCCCGATATCACCCTTTCCCCGATATCACCACCACCCCGATATCACACACACACCGATATCACCCCCTCCCCGATATCAGCCCCACCCCGATATCACCCCCACCACGATATCACCCCATCCCCGATATCACCCCCTCCCCGATATCACCCCACCCCGATATTACCCTCTCCCCGATATCACCCCCACCCCGATATCAACTACCCATGACATCACCCCCTCCACGTCATCACCCCTTCCCCGATATCACCCCACCCCCATATCACCCCACACCAATATCACCATCCCCCCGATATCACCCCACCCCGATATCACCCCACCCTGATATCACCCCCACACCTATATCACCCCACCCCGATATCACCCGTTCCCCAATATCACCCTCCTCCAATTTCAATCCCAACCCCGATATCAACAAGACCACGATATCACCCCCACCCCGATATCACCCCTTTCCCGATATCACCCCTTTCCCGATATCACACCCACACCGATATCAACCACCCATTACATCACCCCCTCCCCGTCATCACCCCTTCCCCGATATCACGCCTTCCCTGATATCACCCCCTCCCTGATATCACCCCACCCTGATATCACCCCCTCCCCCAAACCAACTCCTCCCAACGATATCACCCCATCCCCAATATTGCACCATGCCCGATATCACCCCCACCCCGATATCACCCCAACCCCGATATCACCCCCACCCCGATATCACCCACAACCGGATATCACCCCCACCCCGATTTCATCCCATCCCGATATCAATCCCAACCCGATATCACACCCTACCCCGATATCACCCGCTCCCCGATATCACCCGCTCCCCGATATCACCCCCTCCCCGATATTACAACCTCCCCGATATCACACCCTCCCCGATATCACCTCCACCCCGATATCACCCCGTCGCCGATATCACCCCGTCCCGGTATCACCCCCACCCCGTATATCACCCCCTCCCCAATATTACCCCCTCACCCCGATATCACCCCCACCCCGATATCACCCCCACCCCGATATCACCCCCTCCCCGATATCACCCCATCCCCGATATCACACACTCCCCGATATCACACCCACCCCGATATCACCCCCACCCCCGATATCACCCCTACCCTTATATCACCCACACCCGAATATTACCCCCACCCCGATTTCATCACACCCCGATATCAGTCCCAACCCGATATCACACCCTACCCCGATATCACCCGCTCCCCGATATCACCCGCACCCCGGATATCACACCTCCCCGATATCACCCTCCCGATATCACCTCCCGATATCACCCCATCCCCGATATCACCCCCACTCCGATATCCCCCTCCCCGATATCACCCCATCCCCGATATCACCCCATCCCCGATATCATCCCAACCCCAATATCACCCCCACCCCGATATCCCCCCTCCCCGATATCATCTCCACCCCGATATCACCCCCACCCCGATATCACCCCTCCCCGATATCACCACATAGCCGATATCACCCGCACCCCGATATCACCCCGTCCCCAATATCACCCCCTCCCCGATATCACCCCTCCCCGATATCACCCCTTTTCCGATATCTCCCCGATATCACCCCCTCCCCGATATCACACCCACCCTGATATCACCCCACCCTGAAATCACCCCCACCCTGAAATCACCCCGTCTCCGATATCACCCCCAACCTGATATCACCCCTCCCCGATATCACCCCATCCAGATATCACCCCCACCCAGGATATCACGCTCACCCCGCTATCACCCCTTTCCCCGTTATCCCCACTCCCCAATTTCACCCCCACCCCAATATCCCCGCTTCCCGATATCCCCACTCCCCGATATCACCCCTCCCCGATATCATCCCCTCCCCGATATCATCCCTTCCCCGATATCACCCCAATCCCGATATCACTTCGACCCCAATATCATCCCCTTCCCGATATCACCGCACCCCGATATCACCCCACCCAGATATCACCCCCACCCCGGATATCACCCTCACCCCGCTGTCACCCCATCCCCGTTATCCCCACTCCCCAATTTCACCCCCACCCCGATAACCCCGCTCCCCGATATCCCCACTCCCCGATATCACCCCCTCCCCGATACCATCCCCTCCCCGATATCATCCCCTCCCCGATATCACCCCCACCCCGATATCACCCAATCCCAGATATCACCCCCTCCCTGATAGCCCCCTCCCCAATATCACACCCCGATATCACCCCCACCACGATATCTCCCCATCCCCGATATCACCCCCCACCCCGATATCTCCTCATCCCCGATATCACTCCCTCGCCGATATCAACCCCTCCCCGGATATCACCCCCCACCCGATATCACCCCCCACACCGATATCCACACCGATATCACCCCCACCCCGATATAACTCCACCCCGATATCACCCCCTTCCCCGATATCACCCCACCCCGATATCCCCTCCCCGATATCACACCATCCCTGATGTCACCCCATCCCCGATATCACCCCCATCCCCATATCACCCCCACCCCGATATACCCCTCCCCGATATCATCCCCTCCCCCAATATCACACCCACCCCAATATCACCCCCACCACAATATCACCACATAGCCAATATCACCCGCAACCCGATAACCACACTCCCCGATATCAATCCCCAACCGAAATCACCCCTTCCCGATATTACCCCTGCCCGATACCACCCCCACCCCGATATCACCCTTTCCCGATATCACCACCCACCCCGATATCACACCCCACACCGATATCATCACACCCACCCCGATATCACCCCACCCCGATATCCCCCCCACCACGATATCACCCCATCCCCGATATCACCCCCTCCCCGATATCACTCCACCCTGATATCGCAACCCAACCCCCGATATTAACCTCTCCCCGATATCACCCCCACCCCGATATCAACTACCCATGAAATCACCCCCTCCACGTCAGCAACCCCTTCCCCGATATCACCCCCCCCCCATATCACCCCACACCAATATCACCCCCCCCCGATATCACCCACCCCGATATCACCCCACCCTGATATCACCCCCACGCCTATATCACCCCACCCCGATATCACCCGTTCCCCAATATCACCCTCCTCCAATTTCAATCCCAACCCGATATCAACACCACCACAATATCACCTCCACACCGATATCACCCCTTCTCTGATATCAACCCCTCCCCGATATCACACCCACACCGATATCACCACCCATTACATCACCCCCTCCCCGTCATCACCCCTTCCCCGATATCACGCCTTCCCTGATATCACCCCCTTCCCCGATATCACCCCACCCTGATATCACCCCCTCCCCCAAACCACCTCCTCCCACCGATATCACCCCATCCCCAATATTGCACCATGCCCGATATCACCCCCACCAGCGATATCACCCCCACTCCGATATCACCCCCACCCCGATATCACCCACACCCGGATATCACCCCCACCCCGATTTCACTCCCACCCCGATATCACTCCCAACCCGATATCACACCCCACCCCGATATCACCCGCTCCCCGATATCTTCCGCTCCCCGATATCACCCCCTCCCCGATATTACAACCTCCCCGATATCACACCCTCCCCGATATCACCTCCACCCCGATATCACCCCCGTCCCCGATATCACCCCGTCCCGGTATCACCCCGCCCCGTATATCACCCCCTCCCCAATATTATCCCCTCACCCCGATATCACCCCCACCCCGATAGCACCCCCACCCCGATATCACCCCCTCCCCGATATCACCCCATCCCGATATCAACCCTCCCTGATATCACACCCACCCCGATATCACCCCCACCCCGATATCACCCCCACCCTTATATCACCCACACCCGAATATTACCCCCACCCCGATTTCATCACACCCCGATATCAGTCCCAACCCGATATCACCCCTACCCCGATATCACCCCCTCCCCGATATCACCCGCACCCCGGATATCACACCTCCCCGATATCACCCTCCCCGATATCACCTCCTCCCCGATATCACCCCCATCCCCGATATCACCCCCACTCCGATATCCCCCTCCCCGATATCACCCCATCCCCGATATCACCCCATCACCGATATCATCCCAACCCCAATATCACCCTCACCCCGATATCCCCCCTCCCCCGATATCATACCCACCCCGATATCACCCCCACCCCGATATCACCCCCTCCCCGATATCACCACATAGCCGATATCACCCTCACCCCGATATCACCCCGTCCCCAATATCACCCCCTCCCCGATATCACACCCTCCCCGATATCACCCCTTTTCAGATATCTCCCCGATATCACCCCCTCCCCGATTCACACCCACCCTGATATCATCCCCACCCTGACATCACCCCCACCCTGACATCACCCCGTCTCCGATATCACCCCACCCTGATATAACCCCTCCCCGATATCACCCATCCAGATATCACCCCACCCAGGATATCACGCTCACCCCGCTATCACCCCTTTCCCCGTTATCCCCACTCCCCAATTTCACCCCCACCCCAATATTCCCGCTCCCCGATATCCCCACTCCCCGATATCACCCCCTCCCCGATATCATCCCCTCCCCGATATCATCCCTTCCCCGATATCACCCCAATCCCGATATCACTTCGACCCCAATATCATCCCCTTCCCGATATCACCGCACCCCGATATCACCCCCACCCAGATATCACCCCCACCCCGGATATCACCCTCACCCCGCTATCACCCCATCCCCGTTATCCCCACTCCCAATTTCACCCCCCACCCCGATAACCCGCTCCCGATATCCCCAACTCCCCGATATCACCCCCTCCCTGATACCATCCCTCCCCGATATCATTCCCCTCCCCGATATCACCCCCACCCCGATATCACCCACTCCCAGATATCACCCCCTCCCTGATAGCCACTCCCCAACATACACACCCCGATATCACCCCCACCACGATATCTCCCCATCCCCGATATCACCCCACCCCGATATCTCCTCATCCCCGATATCACTCCCTCGCCGATATCAACCCCTCCCCGGATATCACCCCCCACCCCGATATCACCCCCACACGATATCCACACCGAATCACCCCCACCCCGATATAACCCCACCCCGATATCACCCCCCTTCCCCGATATCATCCCACCCCCGATATCACACCCACCCGATATCACACCTCCCCGATATCACCCACACCCGGATATCACCACCTCCCCGATATCACCCCACCCCGATATCCCCTCCCCGATATCATCCCCCCCGATATCACCCCCTCGCCGATATCACCCCCTCCCTGATATAACCCCTCTCCGATATAATCCCGTCCCCGATATCACCCCATCCCCGATATAACACCCTCCCCGATATCACGCTCTCCCCGATATCACCCCCACCCCGATATCACCCCCACCCCCATATCACTCCCACCCCGATATAAGAACATAAGAACAAAAGAACATAAGAACTAGGAGCAGGAGTAGGCCATCTGGCCCCTCGAGCCTGCTCCGCCATTCAATTAGATCATGGCTGATCTTTTGTGGACTCAGCTCCACTTTCTGGCCCGAACACCATAACCCTTAATCCCTTTATGCTTCAAAAAACTATCTATCTTTACCTTAAAAGCATGTAATGAGGGAGCCTTAACTGCTTTACTGGGCAAGGAATTCCATAGATTCACAACCCTTTGGGTGAAGAAGTTCCTTCTAAACTCAGTCCTAAATCTACTTCCCCTTATTTTGAGGCTATGTCCCCTAGTTCTGCTGTCACCCGCCAGTGGAAACAACCTGCCCGCATCTATCCTATCTATTCCCTTCATAATTTTAAATGTTTCTATAAGATCCCCCCTCATCCTTCTAAATTCCAAAGAGTACAGTCCCAGTCTACTCAACCTCTCCTCATAATCCAACCCCTTCAGCTCTGGGATTAACCTAGTGAATCTCCTCTGCACAGCCTCCAGCGCCAGTACGTCCTTTCTCAAGTAAGGAGACCAAAACTGAACACAATACTCCAGGTGTGGCCGCATCAACACCTTATACAATTGCAACATAACCTGCCTAGTCTTAAACTCGAATCCCTCTAGCAATGAAGGACAAAATTCCATTTGCCTTCTTAATCACCTGTTGCACTTGTAAACCAACCTTCTGTGACTCATGCACTAGCACACCCAAGTCTCTCTGAACAGCGGCATGCTTTAATATTTTATCGTTTAAATAATAATCCCGTTTGCTGTTATTCCTACCAAAATGGATAACCTCACATTTGTCAACATTGTATTCCATCTGCCAGACCCTAGCCCATTCACTTAACCTATCCAAATCCCTCTGCAGACTTCCAGTATCCTCTGCACTTTTCGCTTTACCACTCATCTTAGTGTCATCTGCAAACTTGGACACATTGCCCTTGGTCCCCAACTCCAAATCATCTATGTAAATTGTGAACAATTGTGGGCCAACACGGATCCCTGAGAGACACCACTAGCTACTGATTGCCAACCAGAGAAACACCCATTTATCCCAACTCTTTGCTTTCTATTAATTAACCAATCCTCTATCCATGCTACTACTTTACCCTTAATGCCATGCATCTTTATCTTATGCAGCAACCTTTTGTGTGGCACCTTGTCAAAGGCTTTCTGGAAATCCAGATATACCACATCCATCGGCTCCCCGTTATCTACTGCACAGGAAATGTCCTCAAAAAATTCCACTAAATTAGTTAGGCATGACCTGCCCTTTACGAACCCATGCTGCGTCTGCCCAATGGGACAATTTCTATCCAGATGCCTCGCAATTTCTTCCTTGATGATAGATTCCAGCATCTTCCCTACTACAGAAGTTAAGCTCACTGGCCTATAATTTCCTGCTTCCTGCCTACCTCCTTTTTTAAACGGTGGCGTCACGTTTGCTGATTTCCAATCCACCGGGACCACACCAGAGTCTAGTGAATTTCGGTAAATTATCACTAGTGCATCTGCAATTTCCCTAGCCATCTCTTTTAGCACTCTGGGATGCATTCCATCAGGGCCAGGAGACTTGTCTACCTTTAGCCCCATTAGCTTGCCCATCAATCCCTCCTTAGTGATAACAATCCTCTCAAGGTCCTCACCTGTCATAGCCTCATTTCTATCAGTCGCTGGCATGTTATTTGTGTCATCCACTGTGAAGACCGACCCAAAAAACCTGTTCAGTTCCTCAGCCATTTCCTCATTTCTCATTATTAAAACTCCCTTCTCATCCTCTAAAGGACCAATATTTACCTTAGCCACTCTTTTTTGTCTTATATATTTGTAAAAACTTTTACTGTCTGTTTTTATATTCTGAGCAAGTTTACTCTCATACTCTATATTACTCTTCTTTATAGCTTTTTTAGTAGCTTTCTGTTGCCCCCTAAAGATTTCCCAGTCCTCTAATCTCCCAGCAATCTTTGCCACTTTATATGCTTTTTCCTTCAATTTGATACTCTCCCTTATTTCCTTAGATATCCACGGTCGATTTTCCCTCTTTCTTCCGTCCTTCCTTTTTGTTGGTATAAACCTTTGCTGAGCACTGTCAAAAATCGCTTGGAAGGTTCTCCACTGCTCCTCAACTGTTCCACCATAAAGTCCTAGCTCCCAGTCTACCTCAGCAAGTTCTTCTCTCATCCCCTTGTAATCTCCTTTGTTTAAGCACAAAACACTAGTATTTGATTTTACTTTCTCACCCTCCATCTGTATTTTAAATTTCACCATATTGTGATCGCTCCTTCCGAGAGGATCCCTAACTATGAGATCATGAATCAATCCTGTCTCATTACACAGGACAAGATCTAGGACCGCTTGTTCCCTCGTAGGTTCCATTACATACTGTTCTAGGAAACTATCGCGGATACATTCTATAAACTCCTCCTCAAGGTTGCCTTGACCGACCTGGTTAAACCAATCGACATGTAGATTAAAATCCCCCATGATAACTGCTGTACCATTTCTACATGCATCAGTTATTTCTTTGTTTATTGCCTGCCCCACCATATCGTTACTATTTGGTGGCCGATAGACTACTCCTATCAGTGACTTTTTCTCCTTACTATTCCTGATTTCCACCCAAATGGATTCAACCTTATCCTCCATAGCACCGATGTCATCCCTTACTATTGCCCGGATGTCATCCTTAAATAACAGAGCGACACCACCTCCCTTACCATCCACTCTGTCCTTCCGAATAGTTTGATACCCTCGGATATTTAACTCCCAGTCGTGACCATCCTTTAACCATGTTTGAGTAATGGCCACTAAATCATAGTCATTTACGATGATTTGCGCCATCAACTCATTTACTTTATTCCGAATACTACGAGCATTCAGGTAACGTACACTTATGTTGTTTTTTTTTACCTCTGTTTTGAATCTTAACATCTCCAGTTTTATTCATTTTGTTATTACTGGGCCTATTCACTGTGCTCCCCTCAGTCACTGTACCTTGTACTGTCGCCCTTTTAGATTTTGGACTATGTCTTCTCTGCCTTGCACTTTTCCCCTTACTTCCTTTTGCTTCTGTCCCTGTTTTACTACCTTCCAACTTCCTGCATCGGTTCCCATCCCCCTGCCACATTAGTTTAAACCCTCCCCAATAGCTCTAGAAAACACCCCCCCTAGGACATCGGTTCCAATCCTGCCCAGGTGCAGACCGTCCGGTTTGTACTGGTCCCACCTCCCCCTGAACCGGTCCCAATGTCCCAGGAATTTGAATCCCTCCCTCTTGCACCATCTCTCGAGCCACGCATTCATCCTATCTATCCTGACATTCCTACTCTGACTAGCTCGTGGCACTGGTAGCAATCCTGAGATTACTACCGATGAGGTCCTACTTTTTAGTTTATCTCCTAACTCCCTGAAAGCTGCCTTTCCCTGGTGAGCCATCTCCCTCAACAGTATCCAAGCGGTATATCTGTTTTGCAGGGAGATGACCGCATGGGACACCTGCACTGCCTTCCTACTCTTGCTCTTTCTTTTGGTCACCCATTTTCTCGCGGATGCTCCAAAGTGAGTTCATCCGCATCTTCAAAGCCGTCAAGCGGTCTAACAAGAGCTGCAACTGAACACACTTCTTGCACGTGAAGGAGCCAGGGACAGTGGACGTGTCCCTGAGCTCCCACATCGCAAACGAGGAGCATGACACGGGTCTGGGATCTCCTGCCATGTCTTAAACCCTAGGTAAACGTAAACAACTAGAATTTCAAAATAAAAATAAATAAATTAAACAATGAAAAGAAAAAGAGAGACTATTTACCAGTCACTTACCAGGGTTAGAAAGCACCTCCTCACACTCTGCACCGAATTACCTCACTGCACCAAATTACCAAGTTTCAATCCCCACTCTGGATGAGTCTCACTCCAGATGTGTATCCTGGAAAAGTGCTAGCTTACGAACTGTGAAGGGTAGGTCGTGCCTCACAAACCTTATAGTTTTCTTTGAGAAGGTGACCAAACAGATGGATGAGGGTATAGGAGTTGATGTGTTCTATATGTATTTAGGTAAAGCGTTTGATAAGGTTCCCGACGGTAGGCTACCGCAGATAATACGGAGGCGTGGTATCCAGGGTGATTTAGCAGTTTGGATCAGAAATTGGCTAGCTGGAAGAAGACAAAGGGTCGTGGTTGATGGAAAATGTTCAGCCGGGAGTTCAGTTACAAGTAGTGTACCACAAGGATCTGTTTTGGGGCGACTGCTGTTTATCATTTTTATAAATTACGTGGAGGGCGTAGAAGGATGGGTGAGTAAATTTGCAATGACACTGAAGTCGGTGGAGATGTGGACAGTGCGGAAAGATGTTGCAGGTGAAAGAGGGACGTAGATAAGCTGCAGAGCTGGGCTGAGAGGTGGCAAATGGAGTTTAATGCAGAAAAGTGTGAGGTGATTCATTTTGGAAGGACTAACTGGAAGACAGAGTACTGGGGCAATGGTAAGATTCTTGGTAGTGTGGATGAGCAGAGAGATTTCGGTGTCCATGTACATAGATCCCTGAAAGTTGCCACGCAGTTTGATAGGGTTGTTAAGAAGGCGTATGGGGTGTTTGCTTTTATTGGTAGAGGGATTGATTTTCGGAGCCATGAGGTCATGTTGCAGCTGTACAAAACTCTGGTGCGGCCGCATTTGGAGTATTACGTACAGTTCTGGCCGCCGCATTATAGGAAGGGTGAGGAAGCATTGGAAAGGGTACAGAGGAGATTTACCAGGATGTTGCTTGGTATGGAGGGAAGATCGTATGAGGAAAGTTTGAGAGACTTAAGGCTGTTTTAGGTAGAGAGAAGAAGGCTTAGAGGTAACTTAATTGAGGCATACAAGATGATCAGAGGATTAGATAGGGTGGACAGTGAGAGCCTTTTTCCTCGGATGGTGATGTCCAGCACGAGGGGACATAGCTTTAAATTGAGGGGAGATAGATATAGGGCAGATGTCAGAGGTAAGTTCTTCACAGAGAGTAGTAAGGGCGTGGGATGTCCTGCCTGCAACAGTAGTGGACTCGCCAACATTAAGGTCATTGGATAGACATATGGATGAAAAGGAAATAGTGTCGATGGGTGTACGAGTGGATTCACAGGTAGGCGCAACATCGAGGGCCTGTACTGCGCTGTCATGTTTTATGTTCTATAATGCCAGGGAACACTATGAATAAAAATATACAACAAAGAGACAACTGTAAATATTGATAAACTAACCAGAATCCACTGAAAATAATGATATACAAGACAGAGACCACTGCGAATAATGATATACTACCCAGGGACCACTGTAAATAATGATATACCGCCCAGGCACAAGTGTTAATACTGATATACTACCCAGGAACCAGTGTCAATAATGATATACCGCCCAGGGACCACTGTAAATAATGTTATACTACCCATGGACCACAGTAAAAAATAATTTACTACCCAGCAACAACTGTAAATAATGGTATGCTACCCAGGGACAATTGTAAATAATGATACTATACACAGGGACCAACGTAAGTAATGATATACTTCCCAAGGAACTCTGTAAATAATGATATACTATACAGGGACAATTGGAAATAATGATATACTTCCCAGGGACAATTGGAAATAATGATATACTTCCCAGGGACCTATGTAAATAATGATATACTACCCAGTGGCCACTGTAAATAATGATATACTACCCAGGTAACACTGTAAATAATGATATACTTCCCACGGACCAATGTAAATAATAATATACTACCCAGGGACCAATGTAAATAATGAGACACTGACCAGTGACCACTGTAAATAATGATATACTGCCCAGGGATCAATGTAAATAATTATACACTGCCTCGGGACCAATGTAAATAATTAAGGCCTACCCAGGGACCACTGTAAATAATGATATACTGTCCAGGGACCACTGTAAATAATGATATTCTAACATTGGACCACTGTAAATAATGATATACTACCCAGGGACCACTGTAAATAATGATATACTACCCAGGGGCACTGTAAATAATGATATACTAACATTGGACCACTGTAAATAATGATATACTGCCCAGGGACCACTGTAAATAATGATATACTGCCCAGCGACCACTGGAAATAATAATTTGCTACCCTGAGTCACGGTAAATAATGATAATCTACGCAAGTAAAACTGTAAATAATGATAAACTAGACAGGTAGCACAGTGAATAATGATATTCCAACGTTGGACCACTGTAAGTAATGATATACTACACAGGGACGTGTGTAAATAATGATATTCTAACAAGGGACCACTGCAAATATGAATATACAAACCTGGAACCACTGTAAATACTGAAATACTATCCAGTGACAACTATAAATGATGATAACTTCCCAAAGCCACTGTAAATAATGATATACCAACGAGGTACCAGTGTAAGTAATGATATACTGCACAAGGCCCACTGTAAATAATGATATACTGTCCAGGGAACACTGTAAATAATGATATACTGCCGAGGGACCACTGTAAATAATGATATACTACACAGGGACCACTGTAAATAATGATATACTGCCCAGGGAAAACTGTAAATAATGATATTCTACCCAGGGCCCACTGTAAATAATGATATACTGCCCAGGGACCACTGTAAATAATGATATACTATCCAGGGACCACTGTAAATAATGATATACTGCCCAGGGACCACTGTAAATAATGATATACTGCCCAGGGACCACTGTAAATAATGATATATTGCCCAGGGACCACTGTATATAATGATATACTGTCCAGGGACCACTGTAAATAATGATATACTGCCCAGGGACCACTGTAAATAATGTTATACTACCCAGGGACCACTGTAAATAATGATATACTACACACTGACGACGGTAAGTAATGTTGAAATGACCAGGGACCACTGTAAATATTGATATACTACCCAGGGACCACTGTAAATAGTGAAATGCTCCACGGGGCCGTCTGAAAATAATTATATACTACACAGGGACCACTTTGAATAATGTCATACTACCCAGTGACGAGTGGAAATAAAGGCAAACTGCACAGGGAAAACTGTATAGATTGATATACTGCACATGGACCAGTGAAAATAATGATACACTGCCCAGGGACAACAGTAAATAATGATATACTGTCCAGGGACCATAGTAGATAATGATATATACTACCGAGGGATCACTGTAAATAATTATATACTGCCAAGGGACCACTGTAAATAAGTATATACTGCCCAGGAACCACTGTAAAATATATTTTGAACAAGGGACCATTGTAAATTATAATATATTATAAAGGGACCAGTGGAAATTATGATATTCTCACCAGGGACCACTATAAATAATGATATGCTAGCCAGGGACTCCTGTAAACGACGATATGCTCACCAGAGGCCACGGTACATCATGATATTCATCCCAGTGGCCAGTGTAAATAATGATATACTACCCAGGGACCACTCTAAATAATGATATACTACACAGGAACCACTGTTAATAATGATATACTACAAAGAGACCTCTGGAAATAATGATCTTCTACCCAGTCATCAATTCAAATAATGATATACTACCCAGGGACCACTGCAAATAATGATATACTGCCTAGGGACCAGAGTAGATAATGATATACTACCGAGGGATCACTGTAAATAATGATATACTGCCCAGCAACCACTGTAAATAATGATATACTGCCAAGCGACCACTCGAAATAATAATTTGCTACCCAGGAGTCACGGTAAATAATGATAATCTACGCACGGAAAACTGTAAATAATGATAAACTAGACAGGTAGCACAGTGAATAATGATATTCCAACAAGGGACCAACGTAAATAATGATAGTCTAACATTGGACCACTGTAAATAATGATATACTACACTGGGACCAGTGTAAATAATGATATTCTAACAAGGGACCACTGCAAATATTAATATACAAACCAGGAACCACTGTAAATAATGAAATACTATCCAGTGACAACAGTAAATGATGATAACTTCCCAAAGCCACTGTAAATAATGATATACCAACGAGGTACCAGAGTAAATAATGATATACTGCACAAGGCCCAATGTAAATAATGATATACTTCCTAGGGACATATGTAAATAATGATATACTACCCAGGAGGCACTGTAAATAATGAAATACTGCCCAGGAACCACTGTAAATAATGATATACTGCCTAGGGATCAATGTAAATAATGATATACTGCCCAGGGACCAATGTAAATAATGATATACTACCCAGGGACCACTGTAAATAATTAAGGCCTACCCAGGGACCACTGTAAATAATGATATACTACCCAGGGACCACTGTAAATAATGATATTCTAACATTGGACCACTGTAAATAATGATATACTACCCAGGGACCACTGTAAATAATGATATACTACCCAGGGGCACTGTAAATAATGATATACTAACATTGGACCACTGTAAATAATGATATACTGCCCAGGGACCACTGTAAATAATGATATACTGCCCAGCGACCACTGGAAATAATAATTTGCTACCCTGAGTCACGGTAAATAATGATAATCTACGCAAGTAAAACTGTAAATAATGATAAACGAGACAGGTAGCACAGTGAATAATGATATTCCAACGTTGGACCACTGTAAGTAATGATATACTACACAGGGACGTGTGTAAATAATGATATTCTAACAAGGGACCACTGCAAATATGAATATACAAACCTGGAACCACTGTAAATACTGAAATACTATCCAGTGACAACTATAAATGATGATAACTTCCCAAAGCCACTGTAAATAATGATATACCAACGAGGTACCAGTGTAAGTAATGATATACTGCACAAGGCCCACTGTAAATAATGATATACTGTCCAGGGAACACTGTAAATAATGATATACTGCCCAGGGACCACTGTAAATAATGATATACTACACAGGGACCACTGTAAATAATGATATACTGCCCAGGGAAAACTGTAAATAATGATATTCTACCCAGGGCCCACTGTAAATAATGATATACTGCCCAGGGACCACTGTAAATAATGATATACTATCCAGGGACCACTGTAAATAATGATATACTGCCCAGGGACCACTGTAAATAATGATATACTGCCCAGGGACCACTGTAAATAATGATATATTGCCCAGGGACCACTGTAAATAATGATATACTGTCCAGGGACCACTGTAAATAATGATATACTGCCCAGGGACCACTGTAAATAATGTTATACTACCCAGGGACCACTGTAAATAATGATATACTACACACTGACGACGGTAAGTAATGTTGAAATGACCAGGGACCACTGTAAATATTGATATACTACCTAGGGACCACTGTAAATAGTGAAATGCTCCACGGGGCCCTCTGAAAATAATTATATACTACACAGGGACCACTTTGAATAATGTCATACTACCCAGTGACGAGTGGAAATAAAGGCAAACTGCACAGGGAAAACTGTATAGATTGATATACTGCACATGGACCAGTGAAAATAATGATACACTGCCCAGGGACAACAGTAAATAATGATATACTGTCCAGGGACCATAGTAGATAATGATATATACTACCGAGGGATCACTGTAAATAATTATATACTGCCAAGGGACCACTGTAAATAAGTATATACTGCCCAGGAACCACTGTAAAATATATTTTGAACAAGGGACCATTGTAAATTATAATATATTATAAAGGGACCAGTGGAAATTATGATATTCTCACCAGGGACCACTATAAATAATGATATGCTAGCCAGGGACTCCTGTAAATGACGATATGCTCACCAGAGGCCACGGTACATCATGATATTCATCCCAGTGGCCAGTGTAAATAATGATATACTACCCAGGGACCACTCTAAATAATGATATACTACACAGGAACCACTGTTAATAATGATATACTACAAAGGGACCTCTGGAAATAATGATCTTCTACCCAGTGACCAGTTCAAATAATGATATACTACCCAGGGACCACTGCAAATAATGATATACTGCCTAGGGACCAGAGTAGATAATGATATACTACCGAGGGATCACTGTAAATAATGATATACTGCCCAGCAACCACTGTAAATAATGATATACTGCCCAGCGACCACTGGAAATAATAATTTGCTACCCAGGAGTCACGGTAAATAATGATAATCTACGCACGGAAAACTGTAAATAATGATAAACTAGACAGGTAGCACAGTGAATAATGATATTCCAACAAGGGACCAACGTAAATAATGATAGTCTAACATTGGACCACTGTAAATAATGATATACTACACTGGGACCAGTGTAAATAATGATATTCTAACAAGGGACCACTGCAAATATTAATATACAAACCAGGAACCACTGTAAATAATGAAATACTATCCAGTGACAACAGTAAATGATGATAACTTCCCAAAGCCACTGTAAATAATGATATACCAACGAGGTACCAGAGTAAATAATGATATACTGCACAAGGCCCAATGTAAATAATGATATACTTCCTAGGGACATATGTAAATAATGATATACTACCCAGGAGGCACTGTAAATAATGAAATACTGCCCAGGAACCACTGTAAATAATGATATACTGCCTAGGGATCAATGTAAATAATGATATACTGCCCAGGGACCAATGTAAATAATGATATACTACCCAGGGACCACTGTAAATAATTAAGGCCTACCCAGGGACCACTGTAAATAATGATATACTACCCAGGGACCACTGTAAATAATGATATACTGCCCAGGGATCACTGCAAATAATGATATACTGCCCAGGGACCACTGTAAATAATGACATACTGCCCAGGGACCACTGTAAATAATGACATACTACCCAGGGACCACTGTAAATAATGTTACACTACCCAGGGACCACTATAAATAATGATATACTACACAGGGTCCACTGTGAATAATGATATACTACACACTGACCACAGTAAATAATGTTGAAATGACCAGGGACCACTGTAAATATTGATATACGACCCAGGGACAACTGTAAATAGTGAAATGCTCTACGTGGCCCTCTGTAAATAATTATGTACTACACAGGGACCACTTTGAATAATGTCATACTACCCAGTGACGAGTGGAAATAAAGTCAAACTGTACAGGGACCACTGTATAGATTGATATACTGCACATGGGCCAGTGCAAATAATGATACACTGCCCAGGGACAACTGTAAATAATGATATACTGCCCAGGGATCACTGTAGATAATGATATACTGCCCAGGGACCACTGTAAATAATGATATACTGCCCAGGGACCACTGTAAATAAGTATATACTGCCCACGAACCACTGTAAAATGTATTTTGAACAAGGGACCACTGTAAATTATAATATATTATAATGGGACCAGTGGAAATTATGATATTCTCACCAGGGACCACTGTAAATAATGATATGCTAGCCAGGGACTCCTGTAAATGACGATATGCTACCCAGAGACCACGGTACATCATGATATTCATCCCAGTGACCATTGTAAATAATGATATTCAATCCAGGGACCACTCTAAATAATGATATACTACACAGGAACCACTGTTAATGATGCTATACTACAAAGGGACCTCTGGAATAATTATCTTCTACCCATTCACCAGTGTAAATAATGATATACTACCCAGGGACCACTGTAAATAATGTTATACTGCCCAGCGACCACAGGAAATAATGATTTGCGACCCAGGAGTAAATAATGATAATCTACGCACGGAACACTGTAAATAATGATAACCAAGGCAGGTACCACTGTGAGTAATGATATTCCAACAAAGGACCACTGTAAATAATGATATACTACCCAGGGACAAGTGTAAATAATGATATACTGCCCAGGCACCACTGTAAATTATGATATACTGCCCAGGGACCACTGTAAATAATGATATACTGGCCAGGGACCACTGTAAATAATGATATACTACCCAGGGAACACTGTAAATAATGATATACTGCCCAGGGACCACTGTAAATAATGATATACTACCCAGGGAACACTGTAAATAATGATATACTGCCCAGGGACCACTGTAAATAATGATATATGACGCAGGGACCACTGCAAATAAGGATATGCGACCCTGCGACCAGTTGAAATAATGATTTGCGTCCCAGGAGTCATGGTAAATAATGTTAATCTACGCACCGAACACTGTAAATAATGATAAACAAGACAGGTACCACTGTGAATAATGATATTGCAACTAGGGACCACTGTAAATAATGATATTGTAACATTGGACCACTGTAAATAATGATATACTACCCAGGGACCAGTGTAAATAATTATATTCTAACATTGGACCACTGTAAATATGAATATACAAACCTGAAACCACTGTAAATTATGAAATACTATCCAGTGACAACTGTAAATGGTCATAACTCCACAAAGCCACTGTAAATAATGATATACCAACGAGGCACCAGTGTAAATAATGATATACTGCACAAGGACGACAGTAAATAATGACATACTGACCAGGGACAACAGTAAATAATGATATACTGCCCAGGGACCACAGTAAATAATGACATACGGCACAGGGCCCACTGTCAATAATGATATACTGCCTAGGGACCACTGTAAATAATGATATTCTACCCAGGGACCAGTAAATAATGACATACTACCCAAAGACCACTGTAAATACTGATATACTACCCAGGGACCACTGTAAATAGTGAAATGCTCCACCGGGCCCTCTGTAAAAAATTATGGACTACACAGGGACCACTTTGAATAATATCATACTACACAGTGACCAGTGGAAATAAAGGCAAACTACACAGGGACCACTCTATATAATGATATACTGATCATGGTCCAGTGAAAATAATGATACACTGCCCAAGGACCACAGTAAATAATGATATACTGCCTAGGGACCTTTGTAAATAATGATATACTGCCCAGGGACCACAGTAAATGATGATATACTACCCAGGGACCACAGTAAATAATGATATATTGCCTAGGGACCTTTGTAAATAATGATATACTGCCCAGGGACCACAGTAAAGAATGATATACTGTCCAGGGGCCACAATAAATTATGATATACTACTCAGGAACAACTTGAAAAATGGTATTCTACCCAGGAACCACTGTAAAAAAGTATATACTTCCCAGGAACCACTGTAAAATGTATTTCGAAACAGGGACCACTGTAAATTATAATATATTACCCAGGGACGTGTGTAAATTATGATATTCTCACCAGGGACCACTGTAAATAATGATATGCTAGCCAGGGACTCCTGTAAATGACGATATGCTACCCAGAGACCACGGTACATCATGATATTCATCCCAGTGACCACTGTAAATAATTATATTCAACCCAGGGACCACTGTAAATAATGAAATACTACACAGGACCCACTGCTAATAATGAAATACTACAGAGAGACCTCTGGAAATAATTATCTTCTACCCAGTCACCAGTGTAAATAATGATATACTACCCAGTGATCACTGTAAACAATGATATCCGGCCTAGGGATGACTGTAAATAATGATATCCTGCCAAGGGACCACTTTAAATAATGATATTCTACCCAAAGACCACAGTAAATAATGATATACTACACAGGGACCACTGTAAATAATGATATACTACCCAGGGACCACTGTAAATAATGATATACTGCCCAGGGACCACTGTAAATAATGATATACTACCCAGGGACCACTATAAATAATGATATACTACCCAGGGACCACTGTAAATAATGATATCCTGCCCAGGGACCACTGTAAATAATGATGTCCTGCCCAGGGACCACTGTAAATAGTGATATACGAACCAGGGACCACTGTAAATTATTATATACTACCCAGGGACCACTGTAAATAATGATATACTGCCGAGGGACCACTGTAAATAATGATATACTGCCGAGGGACCACTGTAAATAAGGATATACTGCCCAGCGACCACTGGAAATAATGATTTCCTACACAGGTGTCACGGTAAATAATGATAATCTACGCACGAAACCCTGTAAACAATGATAAACAAGACACGTACCACTGTGAATAATGATATTCCAACAAGGGACCACTGTAAATAATGATATTCTAACATTGGACCACTGTAAATAATGATATTCTACCCAGGGACCGCCGTAAATTATGATATAATGCACAGGGACCAGTGCAAATAATGATATTCTAACATTGGACCACTGTAAATAATGATGTATTACCCCGGGCCCAGTGTAAATAATGATATTCTAACACGGGGCCACTGCAAATATTAATATACAAACATGGAACCACTGTAAATAATGAAATACTATCCAGTGACAACTGTAAATGATGATAACTTCCCAAAGCCACTGTCAATAATGATATACCAACGAGGCACCAGTGTAAATAATGATATGCTGAACAGGGCCCACTGTAAATAATTATATACTGCCAAGGGACCACTGTAAATAATGATATACTGCCCTGGGACCACTGCAAATAATAATTTACTACACAGTGACCATGGCAACTAATGTTGTACTGCCCAGGGATCACTGTATATAATGACATACTGCCCAGGACCACTGTAAATAATGCTCTTCTACCCAATGACCAGTGTAAATAATGAAATACTACCCAGGGATCACTGTAAATTATGATATCCTGCCCAGGGACCACTGTAAATAATGATATCCTGTCACGGGACCACTGTAAATAATGATATACTGCCAGGGGACCACTGTAAATAATGATATTCTACCCAGGGATCACTGTAAATAATGATATACTGCCCAGGGAACACTGTAAATAATGGTATACTACCCAGGGATCACTGTAAATAATGATATACTTCCCAGGGACCACTGTAAATAATGATATACTTCCCAGGGACCACTGTAAATAAAGATAAACAAGATAGGTACCACTGTAAATAATGGTATTCTAACAATGGACCACTGTAAATAATGATATACTACCCAGGGTCCAGTGTAAATAATGTTATACTACCCAGGGATCACTGTAAATAGTGAGATACTACCCAGGGAACACTGTAAATAATGGTATACTACCCAGGGACCACTCTAAATATTGATATTCTACCCAGAGACTACTCTAAATATTGATATACTACCCAGGGACCTCTCTAAATAGTGAAATGCTCCACGGGGCCCTCTGTAAATAATTATGTACTACGCAGGGACCTCTTTGAATAATGTCATACTACCCAGTGACCAGTGGAAATAAAGGCAAACTACACAGCGAGCACTGTATATAATGATATACTGCTCATGGTCCAGTGAAAATAATGATACACTGCCCAGGGACCACAGTAAATAATGATATACTACTCAGGAACCACTGTAAAATGTATATCGAACAAGGGACCACTGTAAATTATAAGATATTACCCAGGGACCAGTGGAAATTATGATATTCTCACCACGGACCACTGTAAATAATGATATGATAGCCAGGGACTCCTGTAAATTTCGATATGCTACCCAGAGACCACGGTACATCATGATATTCATTCCAGTGACCATTGTAAATAATGATATTCAACCCAGAGACCAAAGTAAATAATGATATACTACACAAGGTCCACTGTGAATAATTATATACTAACCAGGACCCACTGCAAGTAATGATCTTCTACCCAGTGACCAGTGTAAATAATGATATACTACCCAGGGTTCACTGTAAATTATGATGACCTGCCCAGGAACCACTGTAAATAATCTCCCCTCACCCTCTCTCTCTCTCTATCCTCTCTCTCTCTCTCTCTCTCCCTCTGATGTACCATCAATTGTACGCGAGGCAAGAGATTTACCAAAGTCTGGCTTTAATTGACTAGAACACAGCTCTGCGATCGTCTACAATGTAAAGGGACGATCGTCAGGCGTCTGACCATTTATACCTCGTTAATAAAGGCGTGGTTAACTCGGCCTCTCGGCCAATCGGTCGAGAGGCACATGACCGACCAGGGCCAATGGTAAGCCGATGTTCTGACCCAATGGCAGACAGGTATCACAGATCATATCACCACATTCACCCCTTGCGGAGAAGGAAGGCGGGGGGCAGGTGTGAACGAGAACCAGGGTGGTGTGGGGGGGGGGGAGAACTGGTGATATGAGTGGCCGTCGGGAGAATACATTTTCTCTCCGTACCTTTATCGAATTTGGGGGCTTCCCACTGGCCCAGACATAACGATATTTACAAAAATAAAGTCCATGAAGCTGTAGAACTCTATAAGGATACGATCGGTCTTTTTGTGGTCCTTGACGTTCTGGCCGAGCGCCGCAGTGGAGGAGTTGACGTCGGATCGGCTGATGGTCCTGCTGATGTCCTGGAGTCCGGGAGCGATAGACTTCGAGTAGCCTCCGTCACCTGAGCTGGCCGCGGAGACGCCATGGATGAGGGATGGGGAAGCTGAGTGGGGTGCTGGGGTGAAAAAGGGGAGGGGGGGGTCTGTGGTGGGGGGGGGGGCTGCACGCCGGCGGGTGCCAGGTCCCGGAGGGAGACCGTGTCCTGCCGACCGTCGGGGTACTCCACATACGCGTACTGCGGGTTAGCGTGGAGTAACTGGACATGCTCCACCAACGGGTCGGACTTGTGCACCCGCACATGCTTCCAGAGCAAGATGGGTCCGGGGGTGACCAGCCACATCGGGAGAGGGGATCCGGAGGACGACTTCCTGGGGAAAGCAAGAAGACGCTCATGTGGTGTCTGATTAGTTGCGGTACAGAGGAGTGAGTGGATAGACTGCCGGGCATCGGGGATAACCGCCTGCCATCGGGAAATAGGGAGATCTCTGGACCTGAGTGCCAGTAGTATGGTCTTCCAGACGGTACCATTCTCCCGCTCGACCTGTCCGTTACCCCGAGGGTTATAGCTGGTCGTCCTGCTAGAGACAATGCCCCTGTCGAGCAGGAATTGACGCAGCTCATCGCTCATAAATGAGGACCCCCGATCGCTGTGTATGTACGCGGGGTAGCCGAACAGGGAGAAGATGGAGAGGAGGGCCTTAATGACGGTCGATGTGGTCATGTCGGGGCAGGGAATGGCGAAGGGGAAGCGGGAGTGTTCGTCGATAACCGCCAGGAAGTAAATGTTGCGGTTGTTAGAGGGAAGGGGCCTATTGAAGTTAATGCTAAGACGTTCGGGGGGGGGCGGGATGCTTTGATCAGGTGTGCGCGCTCGGGGCGGTAGAAGTGCGGTTTGCACTCGGCGCAGATGTGGCAGTCACGTGTTACTGACCTGAGTTCCGCGATGGAGAAAGGCAGGTTGCGGGCCTTAATGAAGTGGTGTAGGCGGGTCACCCCTGGATGGCAGAGGTCTGCGTGGAGGGAGCGGAGGCGGTCTGTCTGCGCGCTGGCGCAGGTACCGCGGGACAGGGCATCAAGAGGCTCATTGAGCTTCCCAGGACGATACAAGATATCATAGTTGTACGTGGACAACTCGATCTGCCACCGCAAGATCTTGTCTTTCTTAATCTTGTCCCTCTGTGCATTATCGAACATAAAGGTCACTGACCGTTGGTCTGTGAGGAGGGTAAACACCCTGCCGTCCAAATAGTGCCTCCAATGTCGCACGGCTTCGACTGTGGCCTGGGCTTCCTTTTCCACAGAGGGGTGGCTGAATTCGGAAGCCTGGAGGGTTCTGAAGAAGAAGGCCACGGGTCTGCCCGCTTGGGTCAGGGTGGCCGCCAGAGCAACTTCTGATGCGTCGCTCTCATAGAACATAGAACACAGAACACTACAGGAATGCAGAGTACTGGGCTAATGGCAAGATTCTTGGTAGTGTAGATGAACAGAGAGATCTCGGCATCCAGGTACATAAATCCCTGAAAGTTGCACCCAGGTTAATAGGGCTGTTAAGAAGGCATATGGTGTGCTAGCCTTTATAAGCAGGGGGATTGAGTTTCGGAACCACAAGGTCATGTTGCAGCTGTACATAACTCTGGTGCGGCCACACCTGGAGTACTGCGTGCAGTTCTGGTCACCACATTATAGGAAGGATGTGGAAGCTTTGGAAAGGGTTCAGAGGAGATTTACTAGGATGTTGCCTGGTATGGAGGGAAGGTCTTACGAGGAAAGGCTCAGGGAATTGAGGTTGTTTTTGTTAGAGAGGAGAAGGCTGAGAGGTGACTTAATAGAGACATATAAGATAGTCAGAGGGTTAGATAGGGTGGACAGTGAGAGTCTTTTTCCTCGGATGGTGATGACCAACACGAGGGGACATAGCTTTAAATTGAGGGGTGATAGATATAGGACATATGTCAGAGGCAGTTTCTTTACTCAGAGAGTAGTAGGGGTGTGGAACGCCCTGCCTGCAACAGTAATAGACTCGCCAACTTTAAGGGAATTTAAGTGGTCACTGGATAGACATATGGATGAAAATGGAATAGTGTAGATCACATAGGCTTCAGATGGTTTCACAGGTCGGAGCAACATCGAGGGCCGAAGGGCCCGTACAGCGCTGTAATGTTCTATGTTCTATGCTCCCCCCACAGCCAGCCCTGCCTGTGTTCCACCCCACAGCCAGCACTGCCAGTGCTCCCCACACAGCCAGCACTGCCAGTGCTCCACCCACAGCCTGACTTGCCAGTGATCCCCACAGCCTGCACTGACAGTGCACCACCCACAGCTAGACTTGCCAGTGCTCCCCCCACAGCCAGCACTGCCAGTGCCCCCACCCCAACAGCCAGCACTGCCAGAGATACCCCACACAGCCAGCACTGCCAGTGGACCCCACAGCCAGCACTGCCAGTGATACCCCCTCACAGCCAGCACTGCTAGTGTTCCCCCCACAGCAAGCCCTGCCAGTGATACCCCCCACTCAGACAGCACTGCCAGTGCCCCCCCCCCACAGCCAGCACTGCCAGTGCCCCCACCCCCACAGCCAGCACTGCCAGTCCTCCCCCGACAGCCAGCATTGCCATTTCCCACACCCAGCCAGTACTGCCAGTGCTCCCCCCACAGCCAGCCCTGCCAGTGCTCCCCCCACAGCCAGCACTGCCAGTGCTCCCCCCACAGCCAGCACTGCCAGCGGTACACCACAACTAGAACTGCCAATGCTCCCTCACCCACAGCCAGCACTGCCAGTGCTACCACCAGAGCAAGCACTGCCAATGCTCCCCCCACATCCAGCAACTGCCAGTGATACCCCACAGCCAACACTGCCAGTGATAACCCACAGCCAACACTGCCAGACCTCCCCCCACAGCCAGCACTCCTTGTGCCCCCCACAGCCAGCACTTCCAGTGCTCCCTTCCTCATCCAGCACTGCCATTGCCCTCCCCCGCCAGCACAGACAGTGCTCCCCACACAGTCAGCACTGCCAGTGCTCCCCCACACAGCCAGCACTGACAGTGCACACCCCCACAGCCAGCACTGCCAGTGATACCCCACAGACAGCACTGCCAGTGCTCCCTCCCCACAGCCAGCACTGCCAGTGCTCCCTCCCCACAGCCAGCACTGCCAGTGCCCTCCCCAGCCAGCACTGCCAGTGCCCTCCCCAGCTAGCACTACCATTACTCCCCCCACTGCCAGTGTTCCCTCCCCACACATCCAGCACTGCCAGTGATACCCCCCACAGCCAGCACTTCCAGTGATACTCCCTCACAGCCAGCACTGTCATTGCCCTCCCCAGCCAGCACTGGCAGTGCCCTCCCCAGCCAGCACTGCCAGTACTGCACTCCGACAGCCATCACTGCGTGTTCTCTCCCCCACAGCAAGCATTGCCAGTGCCCTCCCAACAGCCATCACTGCCAGTGCCCCCACAGCAAACACTGCCAGTGCTTCAACACCACACAGCCAGCACTGCCAGTGATACCCTACAGCCAGCACTGCCAGTGGTCCCCCACACAGCCAACACTGCCAGAGCTCCCTCCAAAGACAGCACTGCCTGTGCCACCCTCCACAGCCAGCACTGCCAGTGCCCCCCCCCCGACAGCCAGCACTGCCAGTGATACCCCCCACTCAGCCAGCACTGCAACTGCCCCCACCCCCACAGCCAGCACTGCCAGTGCCCCCACCCCCACAGCCAGCACTGCCAGTGCCCCCCACACAGCCTGCACTGCCAGTACTCCCCCCACAGCCAGCACTGCCAGTGCCCCCCCCCCAGAGCCAGCACTGCCAGTGCACCCCCCACAGCCAGCCCTGCCAGTGCTCCCCCCACAGCCAGCCCTGCCAGTGCTCCCCCCACAGACAGCACTGCCAGTGCTCACCCCTCATCCAGCACTGCCAGTGCTCCCCCCACAGCCAGCACTGCCAGCGGTGCACCACAGCTAGAACTGCCAATGCTCCCTCCCCCACAGCCAGCACTGCCAATGCTCCCCCCACAGCCAGCACTGCCAGTGACACCCACAGCCAACACTGCCAGTGATAACCCACAGCCAACACAGCCAGAGCTCCCCCCACAGCCAGCACTCCTTGTGCCCCCCACAGCCAGCACTTCCAGTGCTCCCTCCCTCATCCAGCACTGCCATTGCCCTCCCCCGCCAGCACAGCCAGTGCTCCCCACACAGTCAGCACTGCCAGTGCTCCCCCACACAGCCAGCACTGACAGTGCACACCCCCACAGCCAGCACTGCCAGTGCACCCTCCCCACAGCCGGCACTGCCAGTGCCCTCCTCAGCCAGCACTACCAGTGCCCTCCCCAGCCAGCACTACCATTACGCCCCCCACAGCCAGTGCTCCCTACCCACACATCCAGAACTTCCAGTGATACTCCCTCACAGCCATCACTGACAGTGCCCTCCCCAGCCAGCACGACCAGGGCCCTCGCCAGCCAGCACTGTAATTGCCCTCCCCAGCCAGCACTGCCAGTACCCTCCCCAGCAAGCACTGCCACTGCTTCCTCCCCACACAGCCAGCACTGCCAGTGGTCCACCACAAAGCCAACACTGCCAGAGCTCCCTCCACAGAGCACTGCCTGTGCTACCCTCCACAGCCAGCACTGCCAGTGCTCCCCCCACAGCCAGCACTGCCAGTGCTCCCCCCACAGCCAGCACAGCCAGTGCTCTCCCACAGCCAGCGCTGCAAGTGCTCCCCCCACATCCAGCACTGCCAGTGCTCCCACACCCCACAGCCAGCACTGCCAGTTTTGCCCTCCCCAGCCAGCACTACCAGTGCCTTCCCCTGCCAGCACTGCCAGTGCTGCACTCCGACAGCCATCACTGCGTGCTCCCTCCCCCACAGCCTGCACAGCCAGTGCACCCCACAGCCAGCACTGCCAGTGCCCCCCACATCAAGCAATGCCATTACTCCCTCCCCACACAGCCAGCAATGCCAGTGATACCCCACATCCAGCCCTGTCAGTGGTACCCCACACAGCCAACACTGCCAGTGCTCCCCCCCACAGCCAGCACTGCCAGTGCTCCCTCCCTCCACAGCCAGCCCTGCCAGTGCTCCCCCACAGTCAGCACTGCCAGTGCTCCCCCACAGCCAGCACTGCCACGGCTCCCCACACAGCCAGCACTGCCAGTGCTCCCCCACAACCAGCACTGCCAGTGCTCCCTCCCCTACAGCCAGCCCTGCCACTGCTCCCCCACATCCAGCCCTGTCAGTGGTACCCCACACAGCCAACACTGCCAGTGCTCCCCCCCCACAGCCAGCACTGCCAGTGCTCCCTCCCTCCACAGCCAGCCCTGCTAGTGCTCCCCCACAGTCAGCACTGCCAGTGCTCCCCCACAGCGAGCACTGCCAGTGCTCCCCCAACAGCCAGCACTGCCAGTGTTCCCCCCACAGCCAGCACTGTCAGTGCCCTCCCCTGCCAGTACTGCCATGCTCCCCCCACAGCCAGCACTGCCAGTGCTCCCACACAGCCATCACAGCCAGTGCCCCCCCACAGCCAGCACTGCCTGTGCCCCCTCACAGCCAGCCATGCCAGTGCCCTCCCACAGCCAGACTTGCCAGTACTCCCCCACAGCCAGCACTGCCAGTACACTCACCCCCACAGCCAGCACTGTCAGTGCCCCCACCCCCACAGACATCACTGCCAATGCTCCCCATACACAGCCAGCACTGCCAGTGCTCACCCCACAGCCAGCACTGCCAGTGCTCCCCCCACAGCCAGCCCAGCCTGAGTTCCACCCCCATAGCCAGCACTGCCACGGCTCCCCACACAGCCAGCACTGCCAGTGCTCCCCCACAACCAGCACTGCCAGTGCTCCCTCCCCTACAGCCAGCCCTGCCACTGCTCCCCCACAGCCAGCACTGCCAGTGCTCCCCACACAGCCAGCACTGCCAGTGCTCCCCCACAAGCCAACCCTGCCAGTGCTCTACCCACAGCCAGACTTGCCAGTGCTGCTCCCACAGCCAGCACTGCCAGTGCCCACAGCCAGCACTGCCAGTGCCCCATCGCCACAACCAGCACTGCCAGTGCCACCGCCCCCACATGCTGCTCTGCCAGTGCTCCCCCAAAAGCCAGCACAGCCAGTTATACCCCCCACAGCACGCACTGCCATTGATAACCCCCACAGCCAGCACTGCCAGTGCTCAATCGCACACAATCAGCACTGCCAGTGCTCCCCCACAGCCAGCACTGCCAGTGCCCACCCACAGACAGCACTGCTGTGCTCCACTCCACAGCCAGCCCTGCCAGTGCTCCCACACAACACTGCCAGCACTGCCAGTGCTCCCTACACAGTCAGCACTGCCTGTGCTCCCCCACACAGCCAGCACTGGCAGTGCACACCCCCACAGCCAGCACTGCCAGTGATACCCAACAGCCAACACTGCCAGTGATAACCCACAGCCAACACAGCCAGAGCTCCCCCACAGCCAGCACTCCCAGTGCCCCCCACAGCCAGCACTCCCAGTGCTCCCTCCCACATCCAGCACTGCCATTGCCCTCCCCAGCCAGCAAAGCCAGTGCTCCCCACACAGTCAGCACTGCCAGTGCTCCCCCACACAACCAGCACTGACAGTGCACTCCCCCACAGCCAGCACTGCCAGTGATACCCCACAGCCAGCACTGCCATTGCTCCCTCCCCACAGCCACCACTTCCAGTGCTCCCTCGCCACAGCCGGCACTGCCAGTGCCCTCCCCAGCCACCACTGCCATTGCTCCCCCCAAAAGCCAGTGCTCCCTCCCCACACATCCAGCACTGCCAGTGATACCCCCCACAGCCAGCACTTCCAGTGATACTCCCTCACAACCAGCACTGACAGTGCCCTCCCCAGCCAGCACTTCCAGTGCCCTCGCCAGCCAGCACTGTCATTGCCCTCCCCAGCCAGCACTGCCAGTGCCCTCCCCAGCCAGCACTGCCAGTACTGCACTCCGACAGCATTCACTGCGTGTTCCCTCCCCCACAGCCAGCATTGCCAGTGCTTCCTCCCCACACAGCCAGCACTGCCAGTGATACCCTACAGCCAGCACTGCCAGTGGTCCCCCACACAGCCAACACTGCCAGAGCTCCCTCCACAGACAACACTGCCTGTGCTATCCTCCACAGCCAGCACTGCCAGTGCTCCCCCACAGCCAGCACTGCCAGTACACTCACACACCAGCCAGCACTGACAGTGACCCAACCCCCACAGACATCACTGCCAATGCTCCCCCAACACAGCCAGCACTGCCAGTGCTCCCCCCACAGCCAGCAATGCCAGTGCTCCCCCCACAGCCAGCCAAGCCTGTGTTCCAACCCCACAGCCAGCACTGCCACGGCTCCCCACACAGCCAGCACTGCCTGTGCTCCCCCACAACCAGCACTGCCATTGCTCCCTCCCCTACTGCCAGCCCTGCCAGTGCTCCCCCACAGCCAGCACTGCCAGTGCTCCCCACACAGCCAGCACTGCCAGTGCTCCCCCACAAGCCAACACTGCCAATGCTCTACCCACAGCCAGACATGCAAGTGCTGCCCCACAGCCAGCACTGCCAGTGCCCCGAACCCCACAGCCAGCACTGCCAGTGCCCCACCGCCACAACCAGCACTGCCAGTGCCCCCGCCACCACATGCTGCTCTGCCAGTGCTCCCCCCACAGCCAGCACAGCCAGTTATACCCCCCACAGCCCGCACTGCCAGTGATAACCCCGACAGCCAGCACTGCCAGTGCTCAATCCCCACACAGTCAGCACTGCCAGTGCTCCCCCACACAGCCAGCACTGGCAGTGCACACCCCCACAGCCAGCACTGCCAGTGATACGCAACAGCCAGCACTGCCAGTACTTCATTCCGACAGCCATCACTGCGTGTTCCCTCCCCCACAACCAGCACTGCCAGTGCTCCCTCACCACACAGCCAGCACTGCCAGTGATACCCTACCGCCAGCACTGCCAGTGCTCCCCCACACAGCCAACACTGCCAGAGCTCCCTCCACAGACAGCACTGCCAGTGCCCACCCCACAGCCAGCACTGCCAGTGCTCCCCCCAGCCAGCAGTACCAGTGCCCTCCCCTGCAAGCACTGCCAGTGCTGCACTCCAACAGCCATCACTGCGTCCTCCCTCCCCCACAGCCTGCACTGCCAGTGCCCCCCACAGCCAGCACTGCCAATTCCCCCCTCATCAAGCAATGCCAGTGCTCCCTCCCCACAGAGCCAGCACTGCCAGTGATACCCCACAGCCAGCCCTGCCAGTGGTACCCCACACAGCCAACACTGCCAGAGCTCCCTCCACAGCCAGCACTGCCAGTGCTCCCCCCACAGCCAGCACTGCCTGTGCTCCCCCGCACAGCCAGCACTGCCAGTGCTCCCTCCCTCCACAGCCAGCCCTGCCAGTGCTCCCCCCACGGTCAGCACTGCCAGTGCTCCTCCAAAGCCAGCACTGCTAGTGCTCCCCCCACAGCCATCACTGCCTGTGCCCTCCCAACAGCCAGCACTTCCAGTGCTCCCCCCACAGCCAGCACTGCCAGTGCTCCCACACAGCCATCACTTCCAGTGCTCCCACACAGCCAGCACTGCCAGTGCTCCCACGACCCACAGTCAGCACTGCCAGTGCCCCGCCCCCCAGAGCCAGCACTGCCATTGGCCCCTCACAGCCTGCCCTGCCAGTGCCCTCCCGCAGACAGACTTGCCAGTACTCTCACACAGCCAGCACTGCCAGTACACTCACCCCCACAGCCAGCACTGACAGTGCCCCCACCCCCACAGACATCACTGCCAAAGCTCCCCCAACAAAGCCAGCACTGCCAGTGCTCCCTCCCCTACAGCCAGCACTGCCAGTGCCCCACCGCCACAACCAGCACTGCCAGTGCCCCCGCCCCCACATGCTGCTCTGCCTGTGCTCCCCCAAAAGCCAGCACAGCCCGTTATACCCCCACAGCCCGCATTGCCAGTGATAACCCCCAGAGCCAGCACTGCCAGTGCTCAATCCCCCACAATCAGCACTGCCAGTTCTCCCCCCACAGCCAGCACTGCCAGTGCCCACCCACAGCCAGCACTGCTGTGCTGCACTCCACAGCCAGCCCTGCCAGTGCTCCCACCCAACACCAGCACTGTCAGTGCTCCCTCCACCACAGCCAGCACTGCCAGTGCACCCCCACACAACCAGCACTGGCAGTGCACACCCCCACAGCCAGCACTGCCAGTGATACCCCACAGCCAACTCTGCCAGTGATAACCCACAGCCAACAATGCCAGAGCTCCCCCACAGCCAGCACTCCCAGTGCCCCCCCCCACAGCCAGCACTGCCATTGCCCTCCCCAGCCAGCACAGCCAGTGCTCCCCTCACAGTCAGCACTGCCAGTGCTCCCCCACACAACCAGCACTGACAGTGCACACCCCCACAACCAGCACTGCCAGTGATACCCCACAGCCAGCACTGCCAGTGCTCCCTCCCCACAGCCACCACTGCCAGTGCCCTCCCCAGCCAGCACTACCATTTCTCCCCCCACTGCCAGTGCTCCCTCCCCACACATCCAGCACTGCCAGTGATACGCCCCACAGCCAGCACTTCCAGTGATACTCCCTCACAGCCAGCACTGACAGTGCCCTCCCCAGCCAGCACTACCAGTGCCCTCGCCAGCCAGCACTGTCATTGCCCTCCCCAGCCAGCACTTCCAGTGCCCTCCCCAGCCAGCACTGCCAGTACTGCACTCCGACAGCATTCACTGCGTGTTACCTTCCCCACAGCCAGCATTGCCAGTGCCCTCCCAACAGCCATCACTGCCAGTGCCCCCACAGCAAGCACTGCCAGTGCTTCCTCCCCACAGAGCCAGCACTGCCAGTGATAACCTACAGCCAGCACTGCCAGTGGTCCCCCACACAGCCAACACTGCCAGAGCTCCCTCCACAGACAGCACTGCCTTTCCTACCCTCCACAGCCAACACTGCCAGTGCTCCCACACCCCACAGCCAGCACTGCCAGTGTTCCCCTCCACAGCCAGCACTGCCAGTGCTCCCCCACAGCAAGCCCTGCCAGTGCTCCCCCCAGCCAGCCCTGCCAATGCCCTCCCTAGCCAGCACTACCAGTGCCCTCCCCTGCCAGCACTGCCAGGGCTGCACTCCGAGAGCCATCACTGCGTGCTCCCTCCCCCACAGCCTGCACTGCCAGTGCCCCCCACAGCCAGCACTGCCAGTGCCCCCCACATCAAGCAATGCCATTGCTCCCTCCCCACACAGCCAGCACTGTCAGTGATACCCCACATCCAGCCCTGTCAGTGGTACCCCACTCAGCCAACACTGCCAGTGCTCCCTCCACAGCCAACACTGCCAGAGCTCCCTCCACAGCCAACACTGCCAATGCTCCCCCACACACCCAGCACTGCAAGTGCTACCCCACACAGCCAACACTGCAAGTGCTCCCCCCCACAGCCAGCACTGCCAGTGCTCCCTCCCTCCACAGCCAGCCCTGCCAGCGCTCCCCCACAGTCAGCAATGCCAGTGCTCCCCCAAAGCCAGCACTGTCAGTGCTCCCCACACAGCCGTCACTGCCAGTGCCCTCGCAACAGCCAGCACTGACAGTGTTCCCCCCGCAGCCAGCACTGCCAGTGCCCTCCCCTGCCAGTACTGCCATGCTCCCCCCACAGCCAGCACTGCCAGTGCTCCCACACAGCCATCACTGCCAGTGCTCCCACACAGCCAGCACTGCCAGTGCTCCCACACAGCCAGCACTGCCAGTGCCCCCACACCCACAGCCAGCACTGCCAGTGCCCCCTCACAGCCAGCCCTGCCAGTGCCCACCCACAGCCAGACTTGCCAGTACTCCCCACAGCCAGGACTGCCAGTACACTCACCCACCAGCCAGCACTGACAGTGCCCCCACCCCCACAGACATCACTGCCAATGCTCCCCCAACACAGCCAGCACTGCCAGTGCTCCTCCCACAGCCAGCCCTGCCAGTGCTCCCCCACAGCCAGCACTGCCAGTGCTCCCAACACAGCCAGCACTGCCAGTGTTCCCCCACAAGCCAACACTGCCAGTGCTCTACCCGCAGCCAGACTTGCCAGTGCTGCCCCCACAGCCAGCACTGCCAGTGCTCCCCACACAGCCAGCACAGCCAGTTATACCCCCCACAGCCCGCACTGCCAGTGATAACCCCCACAGCCAGCACTGCCAGTGCTCAATACCCACACAGTCAGCACTGCCAGTGCTCCCCCACACATCCAGCACTGCCAGTGCACACCCCCACAGCCAGCACTGCCAGTGATACGCAACAGCCAGCACTGCCAGTGCTCCCTCCCCTCAGTCGGCACTGCCAGTGCCCTCCCCAGCCAGCACTGCCAGTGCCCTCCCCAGCCAGCACTACCATTGCTCCCCCAACAGCCAGCACTGCGTGCTCCCTCCCAGCCTGCACTGCCAGTGCCTCCCACAGCCAGCACTGCCAGTG